>NW_017731724.1:153603-183603 GCF_001890085.2 Hipposideros armiger
TGATGCTAAGTCGTAGGAAATCTTTCAAAGACATAAAGAAAGCCAGCAGGGAAAGCCAGAATCAATGTGTGAGAAAAATATATCTAAAATTCAATAATTTAAATAGTCATCTACCAGTACTCATATCTTTTTCTGCTGTTTCCTTATTGGACCCATAAATGTAATGGCCTTTTTATAACTAGAATTCCATATGGAAAAGATAAGGTTGTTAATTTGATTTAGCATTCGATTACTCAATATGTTTCAGCTGTACGAGTATTATTACAACTCAGCTTAATGAGACATGCTTCTGGCCTTGAAAGAAAGTCAACACTTTTGGCTAAACTTAATTCTATAGGTCATAATTATAATACCGGCACAATAAAACCATCAACTTCATATAGCTGAGGAGCAGAGATTATAGAATTTTTCCGAGTTTGCTACTCAAAACATATAAACACACACAAATGGAGTAAAGAACAAGTCCCAGGGGCTTATGGAATGGAGGTCAATGTTAAGGTTTTCATATTTCAAGAGCCCAGGACAAATAAAATAGCCCACATCACCCTCTTCATCATAATTGCTAACATTCAGAGAGCCGTTAATCGCGGTGGGGACTTGGAGAGAATTGCTGGGGGCTTTTGTCATGAGGTCATTTTAAATGTCATCTTGGGAGAATTAAAAGTCTGTCTTATCAGCATCCCTGAGCATGAGATAATCAGGAAATGAGGAGAGAAGATAAAGAAAAGCCGAGAATTGAAGACATACAACAGGCTTTTCCTGAAAGAGGAGATGATGTAAACGATTGAAAAAATGTGAGTAAGCTTCCCACAGACGACCGACTAGGTCGTCCAGGTAGTTTTCAAGACGGAGATTTATTTTCCTGCTTTTGTGTCCCCTCATTTTTTCCCTGTACACTCTTTTCATAGCTCAGAGTAGTTATTTTTCAGCTTCATTGAAGTATAATTGACAAATAAAATAGTAAGATATCTAAAGTGCGTGTCGTGGTGATTTACATATGTGTACATTGTGAAAGCCTTCCGCCATCTAGGTAATTCACACACCTGTCGCCTCACATATTTACCATTTTTCTTTTTGTGAGAACATCTCTTAGCAAATTCCAACTTACACAATACAGTATATTAACTACAGTCGCCATGATTTACATTAGACCCCAGATCTTACTCATCTTATAGCGGGAAATATGCACCCTTTGACCAACTGTCTCTCCCTATGACCCCCCCACCCACCCCAGACCCTGGCAACCACTTTTCTACTCTCTGTTTCTGTAAGATTGCCTTTTTTCTTCTTTTAGACTCCACATATAAGTGATGCCATGCGTGTGTGTGTGTATATATATATATATATATATATATATATATATATATATATATATGACATCATTTGTATCCATCCATGTGTAGACAGACACTTGTGCTGTTTCCATACCGTGGTTATTGTAAATAACACTGCAGTGAACGCAGGGTGCAGACATCTCTTTGAGATCAACTTCGTTTCCTTCAGCTACATACCCAGAAGAATTGCTGGGTTATATGATAGTTCTATTTTTAATTTTTTGAGGGATCTCCAAACTGTTTTCCATAGTGGCTGCACTCGTTTACATTCTCACCTAGATAAGTTATTTTCTGACCAGTCAATTTCAACAAAGGGTCAGCCAAAAAAATTAAGACAAAAACAAAGAAACACAAAGGCACCCACATGGCTTACTTGATTTCTCCCCCAAATGGGCCTCCTTCATGTTGACCAGCCATCACCACCTTCACTTGAGTGCTGCTGTCACTTACCCACTCCCTGGTTCATCCCTCCAAGCTGGGTGACTACGACTTCTATATGAACAGCTGGTAGGACACTTCTGGATGTTGGTTCTTTATTCTCTTCCATTCATTGTTGGTCTACCTAACCCCTCCCCAGCACCTCTTTGCTCAAACACCATGACCAATAACTGTGCTACCCCTGAAACATTGTCTCAAGTTACCCCACTCTGATATCACCTCCTTTCATTCAGGGCCACTGCCTCTTATTATACGCCCACCTCCAGAATTCTCTGACCTTAAGGAGACCTCCCCCGAAAGTGACCTTTATACTCTCTCACTACCGTGCACGCCCTCACTTCCTGATCCACCCAGTTCAGATCTTCGGCATACCTTGAAACCCCTGTGAGGGTCTCACACTGGCCCAATAAATTTTTAATCTCAAGAGAAATCAGTGAACCCACACTAGTGAAGAACAAGACTTTGCAACTTGGCCTTGGGATGGGAGAGTGCCAATACGTCGGTGAGACAGGTGACAAAAATGCCAAGTGGTGCAGACAGGCTGGGTGCTTCCCAGCTAATGAGCCACCAACACAGACATTGATGGGCAACGAACCACACAGAAGACCCAAATGCCCTGGGTTGATTTTGTGCAACAGCTTTGTAGTAAATAATGAAGGCATCCATTTGAGAGAGAAAGAACTATCGACAAATCTTCAAATGGAAGAAAATGACTTGAACCAAACCTGTATTATAGCAGCGTTAAGTTAGGAATCCTGCTTTAGAACCTGTGACAGTTAGTGAGTTGGATTCTAATATATAAATTGACTGTAACATTTGAACAAAAACAGTAACTGGCTATTTAAAATAACTATTTTCAAATGTTTTGCCAACACTATTTTCATAAAATAGTCTGTAAAGCTTCCTAAGCTACCTTCCCTAGAAACTATCTTCCCCACATTATTTATTAAGGAGATAAAGACACAGAGTTACAATCTCCATTTTTAATAGTGCTCTTAAATACTAACCTTTTCATTTCCAATGAAAAAAACTTGTTTGACTTTTAGGTAATACTCATATCTACTCTTTTCTCTAATATTGTAAGGAAAAATATTTTGTTATGATAACACTGTCATCAGAAATTTCTGGGTGTAAAGTTTCAATGGAATTACCATGATCTAGAGCTTTTAGTTTTCACGATAAAGTAGTTTTAAGTGTCACCAATGCCCTTTGTCTTCCATTAAAATCCTTTCTGTCTAAACAACAACCAACATCCACATACACCACTGCTGATTTTTTATTGTCTACTAAAAACGCATTTCCTATACGCTTGACATCATCAATGGGTATTTTCTCACATCTCATAAAGAAGTGTTAGATACAAATTTGTCATTTTTAAAAGTAATTAAGCAAGGGGGAAGTGCTATAAGATATACTGCTTTGTCTCCAGGTTTCTATTACCTCTGCTTGGTTTAAAATCCAGGCTGGACGAGAGGACATGCACGGGCTGGAGAGGAGACAGCCCAGGCATATTTACACGTTCACCTAACCTTAAATTAGGGTGACATCTTACTTTAGTTGAAACTCCATTCAAATAAAAAAAGAGAGCTATATTTTTCTAGGCTAAGATGCAAAATGATATGTTGAATGTAACCACGAATAGATTGTACCAGTCTCAGAACATTAATATTGTAAGGATTTTTACACAGAGTATTGACTGATTTAATGTGAGATACAGTAAATTATCTCAGCAAGGTGAGTCAGAAGTGGTTCTTAATAGTAGTTTAATGCTGTTTAGATTTTTTTTTCCCTGAGAAGTCATCTTTAAGCTAAAAATTGCACTTGTTTGATGGGTTCATGGAGCTAGTACAGGACCTTAGGACTCCTTTAATCAATAGTTCTTACTTAGAGTATTATGATGAAATTTGTTTCATTCCAAGTGCATGGCGTTTAAGGATTATAGTGCAAGGCTAATAAATAGAGGACAAAAGAGCTGAGCTTCAATGAATTGTTGTCAGCTATGATGTACTTTTCAGGCCAAATAAGTAAAAGTTTAGATACCTAGAACGCAGTGGAACAATGGAAGGTGCCATCTAACCGGATATATTTGTGTTGCCCACTAGAACCCCTAGGAGCTTTAGCACGTATTTTGTTTCTGTAGAGTGAAAATATCATTCATGAGTCAAACGCTGAAAGTCCCTTGAAGACTAGTCCTTGAGATTGGGAGGCACAGAGAGGGTAGAGTGATGATGGAGACCAACTGTTCTTATCAGAAGACTGATCATTGGAGAGTAATTTTCAAAGCTAAGATACCCACGATGCTGCCCAATGTCCACTGTCTCCTCTTGAGCACGAAGCTAGACTACTTTCCCCAGAGCCCTACAATTAGGTCTCATCATGTACCTGGGTCCTCACAATGCAATGCTGACAGGAACGACATGGGTTTACACCCCCCGGAAGGAAATCTCCCATGCCAGGTTCTCCATCCTACATATCCTTTCAGGTGACAGGTGGCATGACAGGCCTACCCACCCTTGGAAACCGTATTTTTAAAATGGCAGAGCAGCTGGAATTACCTTAGATTCTTGAGCAAGCAAGAAAGAAACGTCTATGGTTCTAGCCTTTTCATTTTGGTCCTCTCATTGTAACCACAATTTAGAATACTTTAATGAATACAGTAGACAATAAAGATTTACTTCAAAGACAAATTGTAACAAGTCACATTTGTTTTGTTTAAAATTGGCTGCTTATGCAGAAAGGAAGGGAACTTCCCGCCCTTGAAAGTGCGTGCATGTGTTTGGCAAAGTGAAGATGATGACGTCCTAATGGGCCTTTTACAGGTCACTCATGGCCCCACCAATTGCCCCTCCAAACAGCACCCGAGTGTGCCTTCCAAAATGGCTCCCTGTTAATATTAAAATAAAGCCCGAAGAACTTAACACAACAGCTTTGTCCAGGGCTCCAGCTTCTCCTGATGTCCCCTTCTTTTTGTCATACTGATGCTATTTGACTTGAATGAACTGGTTGAATTTCTTCCTGTTCTGAAACCTCCTTGGACTGTTTTTTCCCCCCCTTTATCTTTATCTCACTGACTCTCACCGACCCCCACACCCATCTGAAATTTCAGTTTCTCTAGGATCCTTTTCTCCTCTCCCAGACTAGCTGATATCACCCAAATCGCCTCATTGAACCATCACGGTAGTAACTGGTTATTTATCTATGAAATTATTTAATATCAGTGTTTCCCCTTGAACTTCAAGCTCTGTGAAAGGAATGATTGTGTTTACCTTAAAATTCCCTGCACCTCAAATGCTAATGACAGACCTTGGAGGTAGTGGGTCTCCCAGAAGTCTTTCTGAAAATGCGGGTCAGGGTCCAGAGTTCATGGCCTTGGCCTTGTGGGGTCATCCCTCCACGCTCTGGGGAACCACAGGCATCAACACCCCTCAGGGAGGGTGGAGATCAGGGCTGTTAAGGCTCCACCCAGGCGGCCATTTCCCCAGCCTGAGTATGCACGTTTCAACCCACCTGCGCAGGGAGCCGATCTCACCCCTTCCTTTCAGAGAAACGCTTCCTTTAAAAGATCTCGTGACTCTACTGGCTCAAGGGCAAAGGAGGGACGTGGTCTCCAAGCTCACATTCTCCCGGATGATCTGAGCTTTCCAAGAGCTTGTCTTTGAGATGGGACATTTTGCTTTGTTCTGCTTTAGTCTTTCTCAGTAGTCTGTTTTCTTTCTTGCTGTCTGCGTGAGGGCCTTGACAACAGAAAATGAAGGCAGAAAGGATTTCGGAGTTTTGATGTTTAATAACTTACACTCTGAGGGACATGGTAAGGTGGAACAGACCCAAACAATGGTGAAAATACTGAACTAGAGTGGAATATGATTCCTTATGCTGGAGACAGAGAGGAGTGAGATGGGAGATGTGATCCTGGTCATTGTGCTGGGACCAGGGATTGCGTTGGGAAAAGAGAGGAACACTTTTAACAAAGGTGGGTCCCTCGGCCCCCCATCTTACTGGATGGAGTAAGTGCCAGCCTCTGAGCACAGAGGATGTACTGGCAGAGGGCTGTGCTTTAAAGCACCCAGCCATTGCTTTTAACTTCAGCTTCACAGGTCCCCAGGGCTTCTTTAGGTGAAAATTGATGATGCTCTTTTTCTTCTACATCTGTGTCACTATTTAAGTTTCCTATAAGATAAGCATGCAAATTGTGTATGCTGAACACATAAACTGAAAAGGTAAAGAGACTCCAAAGGTGATGGACTAGTTGTTGTGTTAGGAAGCACATGAATTTTCAAGATGGCTCCCAAAAAACTTCTCTGAATATTAGGTTTGATCCCTTTACATCCCTTTGGAGTTCTGAACTAACATGAGTGAAAAACTTGGAAATCTCTGAGAGACATAACCCTCCTGCTGTAATGAAAGGGGTGTGCCTCCTCCTACAGGAAGTCACAGCATATCCCAGCCTTCAGTAATAAAGGTACGTAAACTTGCTGCTAATTGAGTAAATTCTATTCTCCCCTTAGAATCTCAAATACATATGTTTTTTAAAAAACCCACAAAAAATTAAAACTCTTTGGAATACTATGTTTTCTCAGACAAGTTAGATGTTTAAAATAGCCTGCTCTGAAATTGATCCTGAAAAGAATGAGTTTCTGAAGAGTAAATAAAAATAAAAAAGCCTCAGAGTATTAAAAAGTTAAATTTAATGACCTCCAAACTCAAACCTGCACTAAAAATAAGTGTTTTTGCTCATGCAGAGAATTGTGTGACAGCTTTTCCGAGGAAGATAAAGTGGTTTCTTTTTTTATTCAAAATGTGCTTCTCATTGATAGCCTAAATATTGAATTTCCATGTGGGGATAGAGGAAACTACATTAGTAAGTGAAAGACTCATTTACTGAGTTTGCGAATTTAGCAGAAATCGTCCAAAGGCCTAATATTATGAGAAGACATGTGGCGCATTATCCTATGGTTGTGTTGTGTTGTTTTGTCCTGGTTTTCTGCCCCAAGGGTTAGTTTATGTTTTCCTATCATTCGTTTTTTCTCACTTCCCTTTAAACATTATGGCTGTGAGCTATAAATGACCAAATATAAAATTGTATCTTTGCTGAATACTGTTTCCAAAAGGGAAATACATCCCTACCTTAAACTGTAATGAAACACCTCTCAAACGAGCGTGCGTTTTCAGAAACTCTTGAACATGTATTTTGACATGTAATTGTTTGAAACAGCATTGGAGCCTATACAAATTGTTACCTGAAATAACTAAATAGCTGAACACATCTGCAGGCTTTCTTCAGCTCTCAGCGTTATTTTATCTCCCGGATTTGGATAGCTGTAGGAAGCTTTTATTTTAGATCAGGTTCCTCCTGGCAGTGGATTCTGTCGTAGAGACAGCAGGTCCATGGAAAGTAGGACCCATCCTCAGCGGGAGCTGAGAGTGCAGATAATCCCCGGAGGCATCGGAGGGCCTGGCCTCCCTCTGCCAGAAACGGTCAACTCTGGCAGGGAAGAGCAGACACAACCAGAAAGCACACGAAACCCTGAAAACTATTCCATAGGCTGTAGAGCACTGGGTTGAGTTCTAGGAAAGCTCTGTATAGTTGAGATAGGATGCAAGCTACGCAGAGAATTTAAAATTTTCTAGAAAAATAAAACAGGTGGAATTGATTTTAATACTATGATTTACCTAGCCCTAAGTATTCAGAATATCATTTCAACATGGACTATTTTTTTAAATTATGAGATATTTTACTTATTTTTTCAAACACAGTCTTCACGTCCCAGTGAGTGTTTGACAGCGGGCGTCCCTTTGGACGAGCCACACCTGAAATGCTCAGTTGCCATGTGTGGGTGCTGGGTGTTGTACTGGAGAGAGGAGGCTGAGCCATTCAGGGGAGAGGGCCATGGCTGGGGCTGGCACAGTCAGAGGAGGCTTTGGGGATGAGGAGATTTGTGATCTTTACTGTGGATTCGGGCTGGGAGAGCGAGATGAGGAGGCAGTGCCTTTTCAGGGAACTCGCCTGGGGTGTGATAATGCCTGAGCAAAGGCCAGGAAGTGATCCCAGCTGGGTGTGGAGGGTGGCAACAGAACCACTGGAGGGAGATGGAAAGAAGGGAGGGCGTCTAGAAAATAAAGCCATGTGAGCTTGTTGCCTAATGGAGCTACTCAACATTTACGTTTCACCTAGGTATACTGGACACTTGTAATAATGTTCGTTTTTTTAAAAAAATACCTTAGTATTTCAGAATAGTTTATATAGATACAAAAGGTGCCAAGATATTACAGAGTTCCCATGTACCCCTCTCCTCACAGTTTCCCTATTATTGACATCTCATATTCTTTGTTAAAAAGTTATAAACCAATATTGATAAAATAGTGACAACTGAAGCCCATACTTTATTCAAATTGCCTTAGTTTTTACCTCATGTCCTCTTCGATTCCAGGATCCCATCCAGGGTGCCACGTTACATTTAGTGTCATGTAGCCTTAGGCTTCTCTTAGTTATAACAGTTTCTCAGATTTTCCTTGTTTTTGATGACTTTGACTAGGCAGGTATTTGGTAGAATGTCCCTCTGCTGGGACTCGTCTTATGTTTTTAGTCTCATGGTTAGACTGGGACTAAGGGTCTTTGGGGGGAAGACCGAGGTAAAGTGCCATCTTCATCGCATGGCTGGGGCACCTGCAATCAACACGAATTCTCCCTGTTGGTGTTGCCCTTGACCACCTGGCCGACGTAGTGTTTGTCAGAGTTCTCTTCTGTGAAGCTAACCCTGTTTCCTCCCGTTTCCATTCTGTACGTTTTGGAAGTCGCTCTGTGCAGCTGCACTTACAAAGTGGGGAGTTAGGCCTCACCTACTAGAGGGTGGAGTACGTACACACATTATTTCTAATTATTCTACATGGGAGATTTGCATATTCTCATGTATTTATTGATTCAGTCACATATTTATTTCAGTATGGCCTCCTGGATATTTCTTTTATATTTGGGGTTAAATCCAGTACTACTTAATTTATTTTGTTGCTCAGGTCACTCCAGCTTCAGCCATTGGGAGCTCTTTCCGTTGACCCCTGTGTTTTTTCTGTACCCCCACCATTGTGGGGTTTTGAGCGCTGTCTTACTCTCCAGCACTATAAGATGCTTCAGACTCATCCTGTATATTTCCTGCCCCAGCCCAAAGCCCAGCCATTTCTCTAAGGAGCCCTGGTTCCTTTTATTGGTGAATAATATGAGAAACTGCAATCTGGGTACTAGCTGTGCTCAGTGCTCTGGGTGTCTTTGCTTTTAGACTCCATCAGCTGACAGAGCAAGGAAATATACGTGTGTGTATTGACATTTGGATATACACACATCTGTGGAAATTTCTATGTCTGTCTATCTGTATCTGTGTTAAGTTAAACTTGAGTTCACGCTGATGTCCAACACTAACCAATTGCCGTAGGGATTAGTCTAACTTCCTCCCTTCCTTCGCCACAACCTCCCATGTCAACACTGATAAGCCTGGCTCCCAACACCCGCCATCCATTCACTTAATTCTTCATGACTAAAATTCATGTGTAGAGGTTTCGGGGTTGTTTTTCTGTACTTCTGTGGGAAACTTTACCCAATAGAGTGCAGTGTTTGTGGATAGTCCTTTTGCCTTTTGTCTTAAAGAGTTCACTCATTTTCAAAGTTACCGAGGTTAGCACCTCTTCCCCCGACTCCCTGCAGGGAGTTTGCTGTACACATTCGTAACATAGTTTGATTCTTTGCTGTATCCTCACTCCATCCTGGATCCCTTGAGCTCCTAAAGGGTTTAACATTTGCATTCATTAAGGTTCACGCTCGGTGTGTAAAGACCTATGGGTTTTGGCAAGTGCATTGTGTCACCTGTCCACCATTACAATATCACACAGAAGAGTTCATTGCCCTGAAAAATCGCCTGTACTTCACATACTCAACCCTCCTTGACACCAAGCTCTTTTCCAGAATGTCATGTAAATAGAATTATGCAGTGGATAGCCTTTTGGACTGGCTTATTTTGCTCAGCAATATGCACAGCAAAATACGGGTAAATAAGATATACCCGTATTTTTACATGATTTACATGGTTCAGTAGCTCACCCCTATTCATTTCTGAATAGTATTCCCTGTGGGGATGGACTCCTGTTTGTTTATCCATTTACCTATTGAAGGATCTTGTTGGCTTCCAGTTTTTGGTGATTATGAATAAAGTGCTATAAACGTTCATGTGCAGATTTTGTGCGGACACAAGTTTTCAAGTCAACCCAAACTGCTGGATTCTATGGTACGATTATATTTATTTTTGTCAGAAACTGCCAAACTTGCCCTACATGACTATATCATTTTGCATTATCACAAGCTACTACACCCTTGCCAGCAACTGTGATTGTCTTTTTTTATTTTTTATTTTAGCCATCCTAATAAGTGTGTAGTGGTATTTATTGTTTTAATTTTCGTCTTACCACTGGGAAGTGATTTTTGAACAGCTTTTCCTATGCTTTTTTGCCATCTATACATGGCAAATTGGTGAGATGTCTGTTCAGACCTTTTGCTCACTTTTTGATTGGGTTGTTTTCCTGGTTTTGAGTTTTAAGAATTCTTTATACATTTTGGATATCAATCTATAGCAGGTATGTGTTTTGCAGATACATTATCCCAGTCTGGGGCTTAACTTTTCATTCTCTTACCATTGTCTTTGGAGAGCAGAAGTTGTTTTTTGTTTTGTTTTTTTTTAATGCAGATTTATTTATTTATTTATTTATTTATTTAAAGATTTTATTGGGGAATCTGGGGAAGGGGAACAGACAAGTTGATGTTGTTTTTTGTTCTTCATTCTAGTTGTGGAGGATGTTGCTTCACTGGCCCAAGTTGGCACCATCATTGCGCTTTTCGTGGGAGACGCAGATCAGTCGCCGGCCTCTGGATGGCTGCTCACTGTGGCTGCTGGCCGCTCACGCTGGCTGCTGGCTACACACGGTAGCCCATGGCAACCCACTGCAGCAGGGACTGCAGCCTATGCCATTGCCGGCGACTCACGGCAGCCCAGCTCCAAGTTGAGCTGTTATTCAGCATCTTAGCTGTAGAGGGCCGTGTCACTGGCCCTCATGTGGGATCCGAACCAGGGCCCTGCTGCTCAGAGCTGGCATCCCAAGCCAGTTCTTAACCAATGCGCCACTCGGCCAGCCCAGAAGTTTTTAATTTTAATAAAGTTAACCTATTTTTTCCCCATGAATTTTCCCCATGAATTGTTGTTGTATTGCACTGCTTAAGAAATCCAAGGTAGCGTACATTTTTCTCCTATATTTTCTCCTAGAAATTGTATAGTATTGTATTTTACATTTAAATCTATGTTCCATTTTGAGTTAATTTTTTGTGAGAGGTACAAGATCTTTGTCTAGATCCTTTTTAAAAAAACATATGGAAAACCAATTGTTCCCAAACCATTTATTATTAAAGAAAAGACTCTTCTTTCTCAGTTGATTTGCCTTTGCACCTTTTTAGAAAGTCACTTGACTCTACCATATGTCTGTGGGTTTATATCTCACCTCTATTGTGCCCCATTGCTGTGTCTAGTATTTTTTACACAGCACTCTGTCTTAGTTACTGTAGCTTTACAGTAAGTCTCCTATGTGATTGCTCCAAACTTGTACTTGTAGTAATGTTCTAAAATAGAAGTTTAGGGCAAGTTTCTTTTCAATTAGGAGGAAGTAGAAGCAACTCTAAAATTCATTAAGTTCCTAGTTTCATAATTGTTTTCCACAGTGAATTGCAGCAAGAAAATTGGAGCACATATTTTTATAGCTGAAAACAAATTAATGAGGTTTATTTTTTTGGTTTTTGCATAAGTCTGAAGTATAAATATCTCCAACAAAATTTAAACTAATTTGTGGAGTGTGGATTGATTAACATTTTCTGAAGGAAGCAGCAGCATTTGGTCTAAAAGTGAATACAAGGTGGCTGTAAAGGTCAATGCACAAATTCATAAAATTCCAGAAAAAGTAATAGAAAATGTAACAGAAACTGAGATACTATTTGCATTGACATTAGTCTATAACCTACCTAGGATTAATTAGGGATAGAACTATTTATGCATAAATTGTAAAAGCCAATTAAATTACACAATAGAGTGACTAAATGGAAGAACAGAACATTGTAAATATATCCGTATTTCCCAAGTTAATTAAAAATTTAATACAGCCCATTAATAATCCAGTGATATTTGGGGGGCTATCAGACAAAAATCTTTCTCAAATATATATATGAAAATAAAAAGGTCCCCAAATTCCTAAGACAATTCTGGAAAAGATGATGAGAGAATCGTCCTGCCTTGTAGAAAGTCTTCTTTCTGTAGCCATAGTACTGGAGAGAGACTGGGAGTCTTACAGCAGTGGCTCTCAACCAGAGGTGATTTTTTGTCCTTCAGTGGATATTGGGCAATTTGAAGAGATTTTTGGTTCAACAACTGGGATGGGGAGTGTGCTACTGACATATAGTGGCTACAGACTAAGGCTGTTGCTAAATATTCTACACACACAGGGCAGCCCCCACAGCAAAGAATTATCCAGCCCAAAATGTCAGCCGTGCTGAGGTTGAGAAACCCTCATAAAGGAATAGGGAAATGGACTCATATCCCAAACAGATAATGGAAAATTTGGCTCCCCCTTTAGAGAAAATAAAATTATATCACTACTCAGATTAAGTTTTTTAAAAATGGTTTCCATATGGAAGACCTGAACATAAATGGCAGAAATGTAATACTATTATGAAAAACAGTGAATATTTTCCAGGAATTCTTCTCTAATATGAAGTCAGAACAAGCCCCGCAGTCATCATTTGATAATAGAAATATTAGTATTTATACAGTTGCTTCTTTAAGACCAATCAGAGGTATAAAACTTAAAGATAAAGTTTAAAGGTTTAGCCTACTTCTCCCTGATGAAACGTGGTCATATATTTTAAGTATCTTTATTTCCTCTGCCTCTCTTGGTCCCTGGGTTAGAGTCAGCTGTTCTCATCCAGGTGTATTTTACACACGCTGAGCTAACATTGCACTTGTAAATCCCCAATTAACTTTCTTTAATGTTCTTTGCTGCCAGACAGAGATTCTCCTGGGACAAAGACTGTGTGCCCTTCACATTCTCCCTCCTGCACTGAGCACGCCAATGGTAGAGCAGCCAGACACACGTCTTTGATAGAATGAATTGATTAACCTCTACTATTAGCGTGTAATCATTGTTCCTCACTCTCTCACGGGCTGCCCCAGATGAACTAGGACAATCAATCATACAATAGCAAAATCAGCAGTGTTAAGTCAAAGTTCATTTCTGCTTCTCAATTATCAGAGACTATTAAGAACCTCCCTAAAAATGACAAAGGAAACATTCTGAAATAAAAGCAATTTAATAATTCACCTTAGAAACCAATACCCCTGTAATCAAATCAATCTCCTAATATATTATATGTCATTAAAAACCTTACAAAGTAGTTAAAATCATGATACACCCCAAAGTGAACAGTATTCTGGTTTCTTTTGTTCTCACATGGATTGATCACATGGATTGATTTATCTTGAACCTTGTACCTCAATCCCCACATTCATTTTTACTTTAATCAGAGATGATTTTCGGCCTCTTGCTTATCTTTGAAACAAAGACATGCAAAAGTAGTGGTCCTATTTATACTTTAGATAATATATGCATTAAAATGCAATGCATTAACAAAATGCGAGGTATAAGTTAGTTTTACATTTAGAATCTCCAGCAATTCTTACGAACAAAAACTTAATTTCCAGCACCAGGAGGCTTAAATAGCTCCTGCTGCCTCATGGTAAGGCTCCTGTGATGGCGTCCATTATACAGCCATCACTTTCACCAGGTGATGAGAAAAACTCAGGGCTAGGAGCTGTCCACCAAGCCTTGTTATTTTTGGAATACCGAGTTTCTTTCCAGCAGTAGCTCATTTAGAGAATGGTAGGTGAGAGAAGTCCACTCCAACAGGTGGCTTCAGAGCATGTTTTATCAAACTGTTGGAAGGTCCCCCCTCACTTCTGGAAAAGCAATATGACAAGTCACAGGAGTCCGCTTCAATGGTGGGGATGGGGTGAAAAACAAGGCTAAGCACCGAACCCCCTTTCCATGGCAACTTCCTGTAAAAGCTTTCTTCCTCACTGAGATTCCCAGGAAATGAACCTTGAGGATTGCTTTAGGATTTTCCAAGGGGTCATGTGTGGCCCTTTAACGGGGATGGCCGGCAGGGGCCAGTTGATGGGTTGGAAGGTCATTAGAGCCAATATGAGCTGTGGGGGGTTTCTCAGTAAATTGTGACCAATAATTCAACTGAACCACATAGGGGAGTGGGTGCAACTTTAGAGCAGATAGGGAGAATAAGTTAGGGGGACTAAGAATAGATATGAGACTCAGCGCTTATGTGGACTTTCTCCAGAATGAACCCCCTTAGGTCCCCACCTGAGGGCCAATTGCAGAAATGAAATTATTGCCCATTCCACCAGTGAGTAGGATTAAAGGCAACACAAATTCCACATTGTTAAACACCAAAAGGTCAACGCTGCAGTATGCTTTATGTTAGAAATGTGCTTATGAAATGCCACATAGGTTAAACTTCACACCCAATTTATTCTCATTGTTAAGGCAAAGTGTTAGTTACAATGATGTCTGACAGAGCCCACTGTGCATTTATAAAGCAATTAGTTTTCCCTGAGCAGAGCAGGAAATCAAGGCTTGTAGCTCTCCGAGGCTAAGTTGGATCAGTGTTACTTGTACATCAGTGGATTGTTATAGATATTACTTCTCATGTTTCTATTAGCCATCATCTGCTTTTTAACCACAGCTTTGCTTTAAACTAGTTCAAAATTAAGTCAATAGAACCTCTGTGACAATAAATTGCTCCTGAAATTGGAGAACCATTAGAAACTTTTACAGCTTCAGGAGACAGTATGACAAGAAGCGATAACAAGCCCACAGACTGCATTCTAGTAATTATTTGAGTAAAATTATTGAGTAAAATGACTTGGAATTTTTATGGCAACTTTTAGCCCTTAAGTTTATTCTGATGACGTAAGACAGCTGTGCTAACTGGAATGCAATTCAGCTATAAAGAACTCATTTTATTTTTTATCTGAGGGCATGGGGGAGGTGAGGTCTTACTAACTGCCTTGTATGGCACAGGGAGAAATAGCTAAAGAACCATCAGAACACTGAGGGAGTGGATGCTTGTGCTGTGTAATAATGAGGTCTCAACCCTTGTCCCAACCATGAGAGGGACCATCACATCCAGCGGCTGAGCTAATGAACATCCGGCCTCCCCCGGGGAGCCAGGCACTCACACATCTGCACACCCAGACTGAACTCCCAATCAGCAGGTGTGCTGGGCAGCGTCAGGAATGACACCTGTTTGCAATGGCTGGTAGTAGACCACCATTTACTTTAAGGACTGCAAACATAATGGAAAACCAAATACCTTTTAGGTTGCAATCTCTCTATAAAGTAATTCTTCTCCTCAAAGCGGTGTTCCAAAAATAAATAAGGTGGTGGATGAGTTTAGCCTCCCCCATGCTAACCTGCGGCCTTCAATGCAGGCTGTCCACTTCCTTTGCACCTGGGCAACATATCCTATACTCAGGCTTAGGAATTAAACAACAACAACAACAACAACAACAACAACAACACCCTCATCCCCCCGCCCCCAAATAAAAGCAGTTGTTCCAAGAATGAAATAAGTTGCCTGCAGCCTGACTGTAGTAAAACAACTGTGACCGAAAATGCTGTGGGAGCAGAAAATTTTCCCCTTCTTCCTTTCTAGTTCCTTAGGCTGGTCTAACAATTATATTAACATAAGACAGATGAACAGGAGAAAACCAAGAAATCCAAGCTTCGTACCTACAGGAGCCCCCTAACAATGAGACTCCCTGAGAAGTCAGGTAATGGAGGCCTGTATACCATCCCGAGCTAAGGAGAAGGGGATAACAGTCTGGGGTCTCAAAGGCAGGAAGGCCATTCACAGGACGCTGAGGAGAGCAGATGTTTGGTAAACAAGCGTTTGCCATGCCTTGCACACGTCTTTCAGCTATGAAAAGGTATTTTAGGGAAAAACTCTCTTCCTGCTATAGGCCCCCTATCTAAACTCTTTTATTCAGTTAAGAGGGAGGTTAAAAGGGCTTCCTGAGTCTGCTGGGCCCCATCATCTTTAGCTCGAAACAATACATGTGCCAAAGTGGCGCATTTGGGTGTATTCTGCTCACTCTCAAAGCCAAGCTTCATGGTGGCTGAAGCCTCCTCTGCTCTGAGCCCACACTTCCTTCCAGGGCAGATGGCAATCAGAACCCCTCCTCCTCCCACTTCACGCTCACCTGAGCAAGTCACACACCTGATCACATCCAGATGCAGTGGCTCTGAAGAGACCAAATTGTGTCCTTGTGAACCTCACCGCACCTGGGATGTATGTAAGGTAATGAGGGCACCATGCCATCCCCACAGGGAAGCAGCGTCCGTTTCCTGATGGAAAATCTGCATAAAACGTTCCAGACCTGACCCCTACCTCAGAAGGCATGAGCTCACTGCGGCCGTGACGCTGAGCTCGGAAGCATCATGTCCACACCACGCCAGCTAGTTCCTTCATTCCCTGAACCACACGCTCATTTCTTAGCTGAAATCATCTGTGAGTAGTTGTCAAGAACTAAGATTTGCTAAATTTGTGTATTTTTGCTTTTTTCTTTGCTCAAATTAGGAACATATGTTCATCATCTTCGCATATGAATCGTTCAGCATGAACAGTTTTCATTTTAGTCAGAGCAGGTCAGTTATCATTTCAAAGTCAACTTGCAAACAATACAACATGCACAGCTTATTGTATTAAATTGTGTTTCTGTGCAAACTACCGTGTTTCCCCGAAAATAAGACCAGGTCTTATATTAATTTTTGTTCCAACAATCTACATTTATTCATGTACAAAAATCTACATTTATTCAAATACAGTCATTCTGGCTGACGATCTTAACTGGGGCTTATTTTGGGGTAGGGCTTATATTACGAGCATCCTAAAAATCATGCTAGGTCTTATTTTCCAGTCAGGTCTCATTTTCGGGGAAACAGTAGCCAACAATGTCCACTAGCTGAGCAGTGACCATGCATCTTAGTGGTGTCACCGTCATCCTATGGCCTGAAGGCAGGAGATGCTGATGGCGTTACTCGGCTGTGGGAGCCCCATGAAAAGTCTTCCAGTCCCGGGGTTCCTGTTTGAAGGAGGGACCAGTGATGGGATATGGGACTTTGCATCTCTGGGGTCCTATCTGTAATGGACCATGGCTTCCGTGAGAGTAACTGCCATCTGAAGACGGCTCCCTGCACTGGCCATGGAGGTCTGGAGGCACAGACAGGAAAATGGCTCCTGGGTCAGCACAGCTGTACTTGGTGCTTTCCTATAGGGTGGCAGATCAGGGCAGTGAGGTCATCAGAAAGCTCAGGTGTCATTTAGGGCCATTTACAAAGCCAGGTGGCCATATCCTGGCCAAAATTGATGCTGTAGGTTGACAGCAGTCTGCAAAGAAAGGTGGGACTCAGGTTACAAAATAAAGAGCAGTTACCATTGCATTATAGTCTAGCCGCTGAGAATAAAGGAACGGCACATGTATTATTGATCATGTACCAAGCTCTCTCTCTCTAATATATACACACACACACACACACACACACACACATACATACAGAGGGTGCCAAAAAAATGTATACACATTTTAAGAATGGAAAAAGCTATTAAAATTATAATGCTCAATATATACCAATAACAAAAGATGAATACGATGAACACAAGTCATATTTGACTTCTGCAATTACAAGAGGTGCTCAAAGTGGTTCCCATCAGCGTCCAGACACTTCTGATGACTTCAAACTACTGCTTGAGCAACGTTGACCAAAGTGTCCACTTGTGTACATTTTTGGGCACCCTCCAGTGTATATATATATATACATATATATCTATATATACATATATAGATATAGATATCTGCATGTACATACACTCACATATTTTATATATACATACACATATTACATATATATACATATATATGTTTTAGTTCTCACAGAAACCCTAAGAGATAATCATTTAAATAACTTAATTTTATCCAGAACTGAAGCTTAGATTGTTGTTATAGTTTATCCAAGATCCCACAGGTATTAAGTGGCAGAATGAGAATTAAATCTATCTATCTATCTATCTATCTATCTATCTATCTATCTATCTACCATCTATCTACCTACCTACCTACCTATCTACCTGTCCTTACCTATTATTCACTTGTCGCCATCTGTCTTGCTTCCATGACGTGGAGCAGTGCCTGGCACACATCCACCAGCGGTGCTTGCCAAACCACACTTGGACAACCCCAGGCTCATAGTCTTCCTACCACACCCATGTGTCTCACCAGCAAGGTGTGACCTCACCATTTCTGGCCCAGGTTTCTCATTCTTATGAGAGATTTTCCATCTGTGGATTGGAGGCAATGGAGCTGCAGTGTTCTTCCCCTGGAAAAGGCAAGATTCCGCACAAATGAATTCCCATGTATGACCACTGCCAATCTTGACCTTGAAGGGGAGGACGAGTGAGAAAGACAGGCAACAGAAGAATATAATAGAGAAGTGCATGATATATGGGTGACTGAAGATAATGCGCTACAGGAGATTGTGTGACATAGAAGTCAAGGATTGGCGTAAATTAATTCCTTTGTATGACTAGTGTTTTAATTGACTTTTTAGAGGCAGGGCCAGTGAGGAAGATGGAGTACAGAAGAAATGATTCATAGTGCCTGCTTTCACAACATATACTGTCATGCCACACACGCCACACACCATCCTGCTGGTGCTGGTGACAGAAGACTGAAAAATATCCTCACTTCCTTGAAGAAGCTCCCATTCTAGTGACATTTGTGTCTACCATTTCAGCACAGCCAGCTCTCCTGCGTGCCACACTTGGGTGACACCAGTGAAGTCAGGCATTTTTTGGTATTTTTCAGGGCTTTCCCCAGCTGACTATCTGAGGCTCTTCACTCCGGTATTAATATCAGTAATTAAAACAAGAACAGTTTTCCACAAGCTGGCATCTTTACATGTATTATCGCACAGCAGTCCCTATCATGTTCCCGTCTCCATTTTACAGAGTAAAGCATGGAGGCTTGGCAATATCTAGTATGTTCTAAAGCACAGTGGTTAAATGTGTAAACTGTGGAGTTGGCCCACCTGGGTTCAAGTGCAGCTCTAACGTGTACAGCGAGAGGACTTGGGGGGAAATCATTTAACCTTTCCACACTTCCGATTCTTTGTTTGTAAAATAGTCCTAATATTGGCAAATGTGACAAAGACCCGGCATAAGAATTAAATGAGTTAACATATGGGAAGTGTTTACAACAGTCTCTTGAATATGGTAATTGTACTGGGTTCAATCAATGGTGGTCTCCCCAAAAGATATGTCCATTCCTAACCCCTAAAATTTGTGGAGGAGACTTGGTTAGGAAAAGGGGCTTTGTATATGTACTTAAGTTAAGGATCTCAAGCTAAGATCCTCCTGGATGTGTGGTGGGCCCTAAATGCCATGATAGATGTTCTTATAAGAAGAAGAGAGAACACAGACACACAGAGAAGAGTCCAGGTGAAGATGGAGGTGGAGACTGGAGTGATGCAGCCACAAACCAAGGCGCTCCAAGGACTGCCAGGCGGCCTGGGTCACATTCTCCCTCAGAGCCTCCAGGAGGAGGAAGCGGCCCTGCTGACTCGACTGCAGACTTCTGCCTCCAGAACTGTGCGGCAATACATTTCCGTTGTTTGAAGTCACCAAGTCTGTGAACATTTATTATGCAAGCCATAACAACCTAATCTAATAATTCACACACACACACACACACACACACACACACACACACACACACACTTTTTCCTGATAAGTTACATAGCAGGTGAGGCCCTCTGAGGTTACTACCTCAGCCATCTGACTTCAAGTCATTAGTCACCGGCTCTTCCATTCTCAGTGACCCCCCAACCCCCCAGTTCCTGGTTTTGCATCCAGCTTGGATCGCTCCCCGTGACCATTCACACGTTTTTCAGTGTCTTACTGAGCTTGGCTTTCCATGTGGGGCGCCATTTTCTATGCAGCCCTGCTTTGGATTTCCCCCACAAACTTCAGGTGAGAGACACACGTTTGCCAGACCCCCTCCCATGAGGAACCCCCTCTCCAGGGCAGGAGACTCAGCTATTCAGAGCATGAGATGGAAGACAAACACTTAATATCCGTTTGTTGAGTAGTTCAAGCAGTTTACAAATAAAAGCTAAGCTGAATAAACGTAGCATGGAGGCATCATATACACTGTTTCCTGAGCATCCTGGAGGAGGAGAAAATAAAGCTGCACCCTCAAGACCTGGAACCTAAAGAATTCAGGAAACACCCCATAATAACAAACCTGGGCAGGGCCTGGCCCGTGGGCTCAAGTTTACCATGTCCTCTCAAAGTGACTAGAGGATGGAGGACTTGGGTCTCGTATTGATGACTAAGACCCCTCCAGGGGCCATGGGCAGATGCTTCCATTCTAAGGCTACAAACTCCTTGAAGCGTGTTGGAAGGGGTCACCCAGAGCACATGACCATCAGTTGACCCTCGAGTTGGATCTGGGCAATGGCTCCTCACCTCCACCCCTGTCCCTGGAACATAAGCTCCGCCCACTGCTCTCACAGTGGGAGCCATTCTGAGGATGCAGCCTTGAGAGAGCAACGTGTTACTGAGACCATCTGGATGGTCTATGTGACTGAGCCCAGTTAAGGCTTTTATATAAACTTTTAAGATTATGGTGGGTGGGGGCAGAAATCAACTCATCCTGTGGGGCCCAAGACAAGCCTCAAATGTAAGTTCCTTGTGTGACTCATCCATTGCTATGTGCAAAAGCTCTGTGTTGGACACTAGACTTAAGTATAAAACATGGAGTTAAGTATAAAACTCCAAACAAAATTGAGTTTGAATTAAAGTAAAATTTACTTAATTTGAATTATACTGGCATAAGTACAATAATAATTCCAGAAGAGAATAGTAAGCATTTTATAGTATACAACTCTGTCACGGTACTATTTCTATTGGCAACAGCCATTGCTGTCACTGAGTGTCCATGTCCCTTTTAATCACTAGTACTTAAATGTGGACTTCATTGAAAAAAATATAGTGCTTGTTTTTTCCTCTGACTCGATACATATGGAAAGAGAATACAACTATTTGGAAGTTTTATATAAGGCTTCTATCTGAATAGAAATAAAAATAATATAAATTTTGTCTGACAAGATTATGTTGATCTCACCAAAGGATTTGCTCTCATGGGATATTTTTATCTTCTCCAACTCATTCCAAAACACATTTGTATATCTAATTATCTTGCACATACAAATCCCTTCACAAAGGTCAGAGGTTGAACATGTCTGGGTTCCGAGAGAAAGTTGGGGGCTGAGAAGCAGCGGGAGACATAATTTTCTTGTTCCCTTGAGTTGTACCTAAGCTCTTTGTACCTGATGTGTGAATACCCCTTCCAGAGTGAACACATTGCAATTACATCGTATGAGCAAAGCCTACAGCATCTGGTCTGTGCTTGCTGAAATGTGTAACAAAAAGCCATCTTGAAAATCCAGTCAATATTCATGCCAACATGCTTCAGTTGGCTTAGCAGTTGGGAACCCAAAGAACTCATGTGGGTTTGTGATACCATACTGGGTTTTGAATCTGTACAGTTAATGAGTAAATCCCTAGCAGATGTGTTTGCTGAACTAAGATGTGTAGGTTATTTTTCTATTTCCATCTTTATGTCATGCGCTTTCCGCTCTGGCTCTGCTCGTGGGCCTGTTTGAATTGCCACAGCCTCCCCTAAGGAGCTTACCTCCCTATAGCAACACCTCCACTAAATTGAATCCAAATTGTCACTTGAATAAATACAATTGGATAGATCCACAGTGTACAAAAAATTATGATTATAGCAAAGAAACCCAGTGTAAAGGAATCAATAGCAGCTTTGTAACTTACCTGTCATTCAGGATTCTTGATGATAAGAGAACAGGCCTGGCACGTGCCGCAAGGTTCCATGGGGAAGAACATCCTTGTCTAGATTTGGACTTTTTATGTGTCTACTAGGTCCGTGATGCTCAGCTTTTGTTTCGGAATTTTTCTTTCTAACCGTGATAGCTGATTCTCACAGGACGTCATTTTCATTGAATGCGCAGTGGTGATGGAATTTTCTTCCCCACTGGAGTACCTGAGATTATTATCAGGACGTGGAAGAAAACATCCTGTGTTCAGAAACAGACTCTTAGCAGTCCTGATAGCATCTACCCAGAGACGTTCTCACTATAGACAAAAAAATAATTTTTTTTAGAGAAATTGGCTTATTAAGAGCTCTAATATCATGGTGATCACCACAAGTCTAATTAGCATTAGTCACTGCGGGAGTCTAGAAATACAACTCCACTAACATCTTGAAGATTCCCTTTATTAAGAAAATACATGCGAAAACACATTTCAAATGGCAATCGAATAACTAGTTTTATAGGATTAATTATTTTAGACAAACAACTAATGTTATTGCTAATGTTTTAAGCCACATGGGTTAAAACATAATTTAAATCTATTTATTTTAATATATAGGGTTGTCAGAAAAGTCATTACGTATTTTTTCTGTGTTTTTTGTTGCAAAAATGCATAATGACTTGTCCAACAACCCAATAATAGATAAGTGAAAAATATGTCCTACATAGGAGACAAAACTACTCAAATACATTTAAATATATTAAGTGACTAAGCTCAAATAAATAAATCTATCAATAGATGGCAGCTAAAATTTTTCATCTTCTTTCCTAATATTTTAAAGCAGACATTCCTACTGACATTCCTTGGTCTGTAAATGACACACACTTTTCCCAGGTGTCCAGTTCTGGGTTCCAACCACTGAATCATCTTTTGGTCCATCTCCAGCTTATTATGTGCAATTTTGATAATTCTCTCTTTTCCTCCATTTGACTGACACAGCTCTTGTTATCATAGATTATTATTCTCTTACACGTACGTACATTGTTATAAAAGCCCCTCCAGCAATCTTCACTCACCAGGTTCATCCAACTTAGAGCCACATGGCATCCTGCGATAGGCCAACCTCCTCCATGAACCATTCTGATGAAGTCAACACACTACTCCCAAACCTTAACATTTATCCTTAAACATTTCAGAGGAGTTTTCTACTTACAAGGCACTATCCTTCTCAGACACCACAGATGAACCATGAAAAGTGCTTGCTGTTTATATCTTCCCCTCCTGCAAAGCCTGGGCCTGCCCAACTTGTTTCTAAACTCTTAAGAAGTTCCTTATGTAGAGATCTCTGAACTCACCAATGACCAAGTTTGTCTTCTAGCCACAGGTCAAAATTGCTCTGCCTTGGACAGAGGCTGACCATGCCAACAAGGGTGTTAGCTCCCCCAAGGGGATAAAAATTGGTGGAAAGAAAACCCCATTCTTTTTATGTATAAAGCATAAATTATATATCTATCTATCATCTATCTATCACCTATCGATAGATATAAAGATAGATAGATATAGACATATTACATGAATATATACACAGTATATATCTGTATATGTATGGAGATGGGGGATGATTAGAGAAGAGGTCTGGCATGTCTGTTTGGGAGGGCGAAAGTGACAAGGCTGAGGAACACTGCTGTAGTGTCCCCTGGTCCCCGTGACACTGACAAGTATGAGCTCCCGTAACTAGTTGCCTTTAGCATGTGGCACCGTGGCCAGCCAGGCCCCCTCAGAGCTGAGACACTTGTTCCCACATGCTATGTATTGGCCGCTGACAGGAGAAAAATTGTCACCCTACATAACTACAGCATACATCAGAATGGCCAGCAGTTCTATTAAAATGTTTATTGGTAAATAGCTAGAAAGATTAAAATGCGATGTTCTCATCCAAATGAATAATAACGCCAAGTATTTTGTCTCAGTTCTTCCTTCCCTATATTCTTAATGTTAGGAAGGAATATTAATAATGAATAATTAATGTGTAATTAATAAATAAAGGAATAATTAACTAACAGGGATAGTTACTGCTTGAACATCAATCATCAGGCTGAAATTCTTTATTCCATTTTCTTTTCCAGCCACAAAACAACCTAATAAGCCTTACAGGTGTATAGTGTTATCACCATTTTACAGGTGAAGAAACGAAAACTTGGGGCCGGCCAAGTGGCGCATTGGTTAAGAGCTGGCTTGGGACGCCAGAGGGCCCGGATTCGGATCTCACATATGAGGGTCAGTGACACTGCCCTCTACAGCTAAGATGCTGAACAATAGCTCAACCTGGACCTGGGTTGCGGTGAATTGCTGGCGACTGCGGCGTAGGCTGCAGCCCCTGTGGCAGTGGGTTGCCATGGGCTACTGTGTGTAGCCAGCAGCCAGCGTGAGTGGCCGTCCATAGGCTGGCGACTGATCTGCCTTGCCTGGGAACAGGGCAATGATGGTGCCAACTTGGGCCAGTGAAGCAACGTCCTCCACAACTAGACTGAAGAACAAAAAGACAGCAACTTGTCTGTTCCCCTTCCCCCAATTCTCCAGCGCTGTTCCCATCCCCCAATTCCCCAATAAAAATCTTAAAAAAAAAGAAACTAAAACTTGGAAAGCCCAAGTGATTTAGCAATGGTCAAAGTGTCAGTGTCTGAAAGTTAAGATTCAAACTGTGGCCTCTGACTCGAAATCCTGTAATCTTATCCACTACTGTATCAGACAGCTAACCCATTAAAACCACTAGGAGCAGAGTCCATCAAGTGATCTACATTGAGAGTAAATGCATCTCTGCAAATGGGAAGCTGGGGGTGGGGGTGGGGGGGCTTCCCCCCTACAGGCACGTCTGTGAAGGTCAGAACCACAGGGACGAAACGTTCTGCACAGTCCATAGTTGCTTTCTAATCCAATGGACAATTTGTTTTGGGGGACTAGAAAGTATACAAACTACCCAACTATATATGGCAAGATCAAATGTTTATGTCAAGCTAACCATGTTTAATTTAACAGATAAAGATTCGCCAGAGCATTGCTGCTTGTTAGCTCCCACCAGCTCAGCGGGCACTAAAAGGCCCTCCCACTTCTGTGCCAGTCTATGCAGGCTCGGCTGTGCTCAGGGTGAGCCACCCGCAGAAATGCCCGCAAGAGGGTCCCAGAAGCGCCAGTGCAGCTGAAAGAGGAGCCGAGATGATGCCCGCGTCTCGCATCGTTTGACTCTGTTGCATTTACACCACGACAGCTGCCCTTTACACAACGGCACAGAACGTCACGTTCAGGTTTACTGCTTACCGTGCGTTCTGTACCAGCACCTCTTAGGAAACAGGTCTACACACAGGAAGGGCTGTGATGAAGTTTCCAGGGCCAGTAAACGAGGTGAAAAGACACCTCGAGGAGTTTCTGGATGTCGTAGGACCCCCACCACGAAGACGTGATGATAAATGAGCTCTTCACTTCCATACTGACGAGTTGTGACCCGTTCACAGGGTGGTCGCTCAGAAAACCCGGCAAACACACCTGCAAACATCTATGCAACGCTCATGTTACTTTGTTTTACTCCCCCTTGGAATCAATAGAGCACCGTTTATAGCTTCGATTGCTCAGGGATATTTGAAAAACACTCAGGACTGCGAATCTGACTACTAGTTATGGTCCCAACTGAAAATATTATTAAACATTTTATTAAAAATTAATACAAATATTTTTTTTCAGTAAAAAGCCACAAAAACGGCTAATTAAAAAATATACTTGGCTGAAAGTCACATCTGGGGTTTCTTGGCAAAACAAGAGGAAGGAAGCTGTTGTTCCTGCTGCCACAGTATTTATTCCAAAGCCTTTCTTCCTGGCTTTATTGTGATGTCATCTTTTAACACTAACGTTTAGTATTTGATTAAGTGAATGAGTGAATTCACTAAATGTGAGTAAATTATTACGTACCTCTTTTGGGGCTTTCAGTTTACACAGTGTCTTCATTAAAATAAACTAGGTTGATTGCCTAAAGGATTAAAACAAAACTTGTGATAACATAAGCTTAGTGATTAAAATCAGCACTTAAAAAATTCTTGAGTCCATTTTCCACACTTTTCCAATTAGCTTGGGGTAAATTAATTAAGTCTGCATCGTGCTGGGCAAAGTTCTTTCCTCATTACTCTCTTTCTGCTGCCCTCTCTTCCTACTGACACTGACAGACCTTGAGATTGAAAATAGATACTAATTATTTTCCACCTTTACCCCTCACTGTTCAAAGCAGTATGTGATGACTTGACTGTGACATTAACACAGAGCTCATTAAAGCCACACTCTCAAGAACAAAGATTTTGTTGAGGTAAAGATACAAAGAACATAAGGCACAAATGAGAAAACAAATATTGTGTAGACAATGTTACCCAACTTTATTTTTTATTATGGAAGAAGAAAAGAAGGCATTCCAATGCATATCCTTAGGAGGGTCATGCCTGTCCCAGTGGTTCCGGGGGCATCTAGCCTGTGCTGCCTTTTTCTACGAATCGGCACCATTAGCAGTTGTGCCACTCTCAGCCCTCCTGGCTAGTCCTGAAAGAAACTAAACTTACTGGAGGAATTAGGTAAAATAAATAAGTAAGTAAGTAAGTAAGTAAGTAAGTAAATAAATATTGGTGCTAGATTCATTAGGCACCTGTATTGATGGAACTTTGTGCAGATTTGAGACTCCAAATCATCTGCTATCCAAATTATACTCAAGAGCAACCTCCTGCCTCTACATTGAGAGCTTTAGAAGTATTGGGTTGTCGGAAAAGTCATGACACATTTTTACAATGAAAAACATAGAAAAAACACATCATGAATTTTTCGACAACCCAATATTATCATGTAGTCATTGAATGAAAAATTAGTTCCCGAGGAAATAAATACTCCTCATCTTGGAAAAAGAGAGAGAGAGAGAGAGAGAGAGAGAGAAAGAGAGAGGGAGAGAGAAAGAGAGAGGGAGGGAGGGAGGGAGAATAAGAAAAGTCAAAGGAAACTAACTACAAGCAATGTGTCAAATGGAGACCAGCTGACTGGCTTGTAGCCAGGGCTGTTTGTTTTTTATTTTTAAAGATTTTTATTGGGGAATTGGGCTGTTTTGTGGTCTCAGGTCCACATGGTCTTAACACAGAGATTGTGCACGCACGAGCATGTCCTCAATAGGTAACCCGTCATTATTTTTATAACAGAATTCACAAAGCAATTTTGGATTCACAGTCAAACTCTCTATAATACCCCTATGGAAGAGAAAAGACAAATATTTTATTCCTTTTATAGGTGGAAAAACTAAGGCTCAGAAGCCTTCAGTAATTATTTAAAGTCACCAGCTTATAATGACAGAACTGGAACCAGACCACAGGTTTCCTGACATTTATTCAGTGCTTTGTGCTTTTTTCAATGTTAGTGATAAAAATGTGTCAATATATAATAAAGTTAGTGTGATGCTTAATCTCATGTGTTAACTTGACTGGGTCACACAGCACCCGTATATTTTAGTCAAATATTATTGTAGATGTGTCTGTGAGGGGGTATTTTAGATAAGATTAACATTTAAATTGGTAGATTGAATAAAGCAGTATCTATCTATCTATCTATCTATCTATCTATCTACCTACCTATCTATCTACATATATCATATTGGTTCCATTTCTTTTCTAGAGAACTCATCCAGTTAGCCTAACCAAATTAGCAAAATCCTGATTCACGGTTGGCATTAAGGTTTCATCATTTGGGGTTTTGCAAAGCCTAAAACTAGGTGAACAAAGTTAAGTGCCCAAATGTCTGGTTTTAATGCACAGAGAACAATTATGTATCATGTAGTGTATAACCTCTGTCATTTATAAATAAATGGGATTATCTTCTAGACCAGAGTCCTCAACATTTTTGTTTGCATTGCCTCTAAACTAATTTTGAAAAAAAACTATTGTCCACTTGAACATTTTTATATAAACATCTAAAATTTACTAACACACTTTTAAATATGTGCAAAGACTGTATATGTATTGCAGTGTGCAAGGTGAGGAGTGTGTCTATTATTACCAAAGTGGGGTCTGCTGGTCAACCTCATTCCTTAAAGGGAAATGTCCACTGCACAGGCAGATCGACCAATTCTCCTTCTCATGTTTACCAAGTCAGACTTATATCCTTTCAGGAAATAGCCCGAATTCATTTTATTTCAAATAAACGTGACAAAAGATACCTACACAACAGCTTTATCATTTCTCAATTCTATTTGCAAGATAGATAAATAATAGATAGATAGATAGATAGATAGATAGATAGATAGATAGAGACACAGAGTCATAGTGTGACATTTTTGCTTGTCTAAATAAGGTTTGACACGTCAATAATTCCTGTTGAATTTCTCTTTGCTTTCATGGGACTTTTCCTCAGAAGTGGAAATTCTAGATCACAGCCGGGTTTAGTGCCTGGAGGCTGGCACAGCTCGAGGTCATATATCACAGGAAGATGGCTGAATGAGGGGTTTGCCTTCTATGTGGAGAGTGGGGGGAGTACCATGGTGACAGGGGAGGAGAAAAAGGAGAAACAGCCAATCCTTGGTGCTCAGGTACATCAGGTTCAGGAAGGAGCACATGGGTGCTGTGGGCCAGTCACACCTCTGCATGTTCCCAGGTTGTATCCACCACAGAGGTATAGACATGCCCCGGGACAATGGCTTTTCCTGACCAGTGTCAGCAAAGTGTGTGCTCCCAAAATCGGTGAGGTGCTCCACAAAATAAGAGTTCTGGGGCCAATATCAGTAGTATGTTACAAATAAGGTTGAAAGGTTCTGTTAAGGCATGCAGAAAATGCAGAAAGAAAGCTTTTAAGATAGTGGTACTGAACCAAAAATGACAGTGCTGGAAATAAAACCACAAGTCAACCTCTTTTATGTATAGCAATACCCATATCCTAAAGAAAACATGAGCAAACTGAAGTCAGCAAGGTAAAACAGGTATATATGAAGTCTGTGACCAAATAAAATGTATGGAAGAAATTCCAGGTTGGGACAACCAGACAACATGTCATCAGAGAAGGGCCTGAAGTGGAAAAGAGGTTAAGTGGGGTGCACACTCGAGGTGAGGGGCTCTAAGCACAAGCTGAGCATCAACCTGCATCCAACTGCCTACTCGGGCTTTGTTTGAAATCAAAGGTGGGCTAAGGGACAGTGACACAGGTCACCACTTACGCCATTCAGATCTGTTTAGCACCAACATTAAGTCGCTGTGTCACCAAATCTTTAAAGACATAACTGGTCACAAAGTCTATAATAGGAGAGTTTATCAATATGTGGTATCGTCTGTCCCTAAACAACTTTCTAAAGTGGCAGTGTCAATTCTTTGTTTGAATGGATGCAAGCTGCAATAACTATTATACCATTTGAAATTGGAGGGATTTTCTAAGCCATCAGACACAATTGACGCCCACAACCATCACCTCGTGGCAGGTCCCGTTATCTTCCAGTGTTTGTCTCCCACTTGTTGGCATGTGATTTTGTTCCCCTGTCTGGCCACCATGAAGTCAGCAACCTAGTGATTCAGCATGACTTTCCCTACAAGGTCAAAGCAATCAAGGTCATGGCCTATAGTTTTACAGAGAAGATTGTTGACAACTGGCAGCAGTAACCTAGCCTGGGATAAGTGAGTGATTATGGATGGCTGGAGCTGCCCTTCTTAAATGAGAATGAATTTTGATCCTTTTTCTGGATGCATTTGTGTATAAGATATATTGCTTTCCTGCATAAAAGCCAACCCAAATTGTAGTGGCTTGAAGAACAGTTTACTTAACTTCCGATTATGTGGATAAGTTATTTTGGCTGGGCTTCTTTGAGGAGGTTTTCTTTTTTTCTGGTCTTTCAAGGCACAGTCATGCATCTGAAGTGTTGAAATCATGCTTCAATTTGAGATACATCAATAGCCAGCTGCAGGGTCGGCTGGGGCCTTGGCTGGTTGGTTCCTGTCACTCCACACTGTGTCTCTCCTATTGCAGGTTAGCTTGTATGCTTGTAGTGGCCGAGAAACATGGGGAATGGGGGGAAGAAGGCAAGAGACACACAATGCAACTGAGACCAGGAGCTGCTGCACCACTGGGCAAAGCAGTGGCCAGGAGACAAGGGTGATGCATACAAAACAACCTACCCATTGTCTGGAAAGCTGC
>NW_017731724.1:188603-234156 GCF_001890085.2 Hipposideros armiger
TTTAATGTCTGTTGTTTTTCAGAAGATGGATTGCTTGGGCAGCGGATTTGGACCCGGAAAATGAGTCCCTCTCTTTTCCTGTCTATATTTCATTTCCACCTGGATTGCCACTGACACCTGCCCTTTCAGTAACCACTGAAAATTAATTACTGAGTCCGCCAAATCGTAGGTTTGAGTTTCAATTCTGAGGTGAGAGCCAAAACTCTCCAAAGAGTCCCTTCAGCCTGAGAGCTCCCACTGAGCCAGAGACAAGTGATTTATCTTTTCCCTCTTCCCATATCACCCTTCACGTAATGCCTTCAGAGGGTAACCTAAACTATTTCAGAGCCCGTGGCTAAAATGCCGAATGTCTCGGGTGTCCAGGGAATTAACACAACACAAAACGAAAACCTAGATTGGTGCAAGAAAGCCAGGTTATTCTAATTCTCTAGTTGGGCTTGTTTTTTCTCCCTTTGGGTCCTCATAGAATGAGGGCTGTGTCACAGTGTGCCTTGACTGTGTCAGGACTCCTTGTTAAGAGTGTCTCTGTGCCTTTGGGGGCTGAGGTCCTGGAGGACATGGTCCACCACACTTATGTCTGGAGTTCCCCCCAACCACCGCTCCCTGGGGCATCCAAAGAACCATTCCCCATGGAGAGGGGCTCCGCATGCCTGATAAAGTCAAGAGTTGGAAAAGCAGTGAGTCATGTGGGCAGATGGAGATGGAGTTATCAGAATAGGGAGCGATGCCTGCCTCATAAGGAGAGTGGAGCTTTGGGTCCATCTTTATGGAACGAAGCTAACATTTTCCATGCATTGTATTCCCCATCTTCCATGGTACACATCTAAACTGACACAGAGCAGGTATTACAAATATGGGAGCTGCCCACCAGCCATCACCCGAGCGACATTTTGCCCCAGAGGCCCTAATCATTGGCAGGAGAATGGGTGCTTTCTTCGCAGAAACTCTGAGCAATCTTTGAGCAATCAACGTTATAAAACGTATCAATGAAAGGCTTCCGATGGCTCCAAATGTAACACACACTTATAAATAGTCGCATGTCTTACTGAGGTTTTTCTTTTTTAGTGAAATCCAGACAGAGCCCAAGAAAGAGGTGCTCTGGCAGCAACTCCAAAAAGGAAACTGAAGGAAGAACAACTTTTCAGCTCACCGTAAAACCAATTACCCATGATGGCTGCCAGTCACCATGGCACTGGGATGGTGGTTACCATTCCACGTTGTATCCTTGACTTTGGTACTCTATGGCGGCTCCGTTTGATGGAGTTGGACTCTGTTTTATGGGGGCACATCTCCTTAGTCTTAGACAATCTTTGCCTTTTGTCTCTTTAGTCCCAGCAACTTGCATGTCACCTGCTGAATACCAGGCACTCAAGAAATGTTTTCCAGGAAGGTTTTGTGAATCTATCACGTAGCATAACACTCTATGTAGCAAATTAATATGCACTATGTGTCACGTACTTGGAGGTAATTTTCAGTGGAATAGAATTGAGCTCTCTACATCATGGTCTAATAACTCCATAAACAAATATCAAAATGAAACACACCTGGCATTTTCATGATAACTTGGCTCTGCATTCTGCCCAGTCATTTTTAAACCCATCAACCAATATGTATTGAGTAACATTTATGTGTAAGTTTCTGTGCTTTAAAAAGACTTCTTCTGCCTAACAGAGAAACTTGAAGAAATGGGATAGCAATCCATCAGTCAAATCAACATGACTGTTTTATAATTGTAAGATAGCACATAGGACTGTACATTCTTTGGATGGCAGGACACAACATGGAGATGCTCAAATGAAAGGCAGAACTCTTACTTGTGGCTCCAAATGAGAAAAGCCTGTCCCCCAGGAGTCACACTTGGGGACAGGGTAAACAGCAAGCTGGAGCCACAGGCAGGAAGCAAGCAGCTTGATAAGGCAAGTAGGGTAGGTTTAGCTTGGTTTACAGCTCTCTGTGAATGAACTAATTTGAATAAATCCTTGCCCCAAGGGCATAAGGCTGATCCTAGTCAATTGGTACCTGATCTTGGGGCAGTTAGAGTGGCTGCTTAGTGGCCTGGAGTTAAAGGGTCCTCTGGGGAACTGGTCAGTGCTGGAGAAGAGGAACTGACAGGACTCTAGTCAGGGCCTCAAAACTGGGCCCAGACTACATTAAAAAGAATATTTACAATGCCATGATCTGTGTCTTCACGTGAAGGTCAAATGGCGCCAATGCTATTCCCTTTCCAACCATAACTTTAACAAATCTTTTTAACATCACAAAATCTTTGCCTTTTTGTGTCACATAGAAATGCATGAATCATTGTATTTTGATGGCCAGATTGAGAGGAACATAATCACAGGTGCTCTTAAAGACATTTTAAACTTTGTTACTGGGGTAAAAACTAAAGTCATGTTCAGAGTTCAGACCAGACAAACAAAATACAGATTTCTGCGTATTCCAAAGGCATCTGCTGACAATTTGCTGTTGTGCCCTGATCACAGTTTGAAGAACTGAGAATTTCAATGGCTCCTCCAAAGTCACTGCCTGAGAGTGTCAGAGTCACCAAATGTCACCAGGGCATGAGCCAGGATTCAACAGCCCATGTGCTGGCAGCAGACGGTGTTTTTCAATGGAATCATGGGGGCACTATTGCCACTCATTTAGCAAATGAGCTTGACATCTTTCCTGACTCCCAAATCTCTGTATTAATTGGCTATCTATAAACTCACGAGGATTTTGTATAAATCTGACATGTTTTTTAGAAAAGTAATGCCATCGCATACTTGATACTCCTTAGTTGCTATTAACTATTATTCACTTTTTTAAAGTGTGGATTTAATTAGAGACATGAAAATATCGATTTTTGCCATAGAAACATTAAACTAACTTTTCTCTTATTAGTTCTTAGGAAACTGTATATCATCTTCCAGATTTCATTATGCTTTATATCATGTATCACACCAAATAAATACAGGATTATGAAGAAAGGAATGATAATCTCCATTTATATGTAGTGGTATACATGTTGAGTATACACATATATATGTATGTCTGTAGGAATATATATCGCGCGCACACACACACACACACCCCAGTCCTGTCATTGGAAGAAAACGGCTTTAACTCCTCTGGACCTGCTTGAACAAGGTGATCTTTAAGATTTTAGTTAGCTTTTCACTGTCTTAGTTATGTTAAAAGGAAACAAGAAAAAGAGGAGGGGACTTAACACCTGTGGTTACAGAGTATCTCTACTTACCACATTTTAATTTGCTCAAAGAAGGAGACAGCAGTGGATCTCATGTCCTTGCTAATTTTTTCAGAGCTTATAATTTAATTTATTTGCATGAAATGAGGTAGGAAAGCTGGCTAATCCCCCTTTACTTGTAATACACCTTAAGGAAATTTTTGATTAATTGACAAGACCCCGCGGCAGATGATAATAATAAATACTGAGTGCCAATGGTAGAATGTCTGATTCATTTGTGCTGTACCAGTCCTAAGCTCCTCGTGGAAAAACATCAAAAGAATTCATGCAATAACTTAGAAACAATCCCTAACGGTGGCAGAATCTCTTAAGCCTTACACTATTTGATTTATCTTTAAAATCTCTTTTCAATTAAACATACTGATACTTGGAATTAAATAAGGCCTCAGGAGGTAGGCGGTACTTTTGCTTTTAACATAATTTAAAATGCAGACATTTCAGAATTACCAGTAGCAACTGAAGCTTTCCTAAGATCAAACACTCATGTATTTGAAAGAAAGAGACGTAATTCCACACAGCACCTGAGCAACATCCAACAACAATTACCATGAAGCGATTATCAAACAGACAAGAGATAACAAATGTTGGCGAGGATGTGGAGGAAAGGGAACCCTGATACACTGCTGGTGGGAATGTGGGTCAGTGCAGCCACCTCGGAAAACTAAAAATAAACTACCGTATAATCCATAATCCCACTTCTGAGATTTATGTGAAGGAATTGAAAATCAATAATCTTGAAGAGCTATCTGAACTCTCATGTTTATTGCAGCATTATTTACAATAGACAACATATGGAAACTACTTAAAGGTCCTCCAATGAATAAATGGATAAAGAAAATGTGACACACACACACACACACACACACACACACACACACACAAATGGAACATTGTTCAGCCAGAAAAAGAAGGAAATCCTGCTGTTTGCAACAGCATGGGGGGAAACTAGATGGCACTGTACAAGCGAACTAAGCCAGACAGAGAAAGACAAATACTGTATGGTATCACTTATATGTGGAATAAAATTTTTAAAAATTTAAGCCAATTTCATAGAAACAGGGAATAAGATGGAGGTTTTCAGTGGCTGGGGGAAGGGGGAAATGTGGTAATCTGGGTCAAAGGGTACACATACTCAGTTAGAAGAAGAATAAGTTCTGAGGAGCCAATTAACAGCACAGTGACTCCAGATACAAACACTGTATTGCACACTTGAAAGCTTTATTAGCACACAATAGCATTACCATCAAGAATACAGACTGGAGACCAGATCGAAGTAAAGTACACAGGAGTTTTCTCTCTTTGGAGACATACTGGGGATTTCAAAATGGCGTCCACAGAAGCTATAACGTAAAATTCCCACCCTTGATCTTCTAGCCTACAGAAATGGTTCTTTGAGGAATACAAGGGCTGAAAATTTCCATTTGCGTAACAGTGGTCTCTTACTAGCTTTTATCATCCTAAATCCCGTCTCTGTGAAGTCCTCTTCAGCCCTCAGACGAGCTTCACAATTCCGACAGCAGTTTGAAGCAGACCATGCTGACAGGTGAACAAGACCCTGGCTGTTAGGAGTTCTGTCTGCTCTCAAGTTTAGCTCCGCCAGACAGCCACACCGTGTAGAGTGTACATGTTTTTCCTCCAGGAAAGCAGCCCCACCTGATCTGTCTTTGCATCCACAGAAACCACCCAGTGCCTGACACAGGGCCGGGTGGGTGGCCCCTAAAGATAAAGCATTGTGTCTCACACTTTTGTTTTCTCTCCTTTGCACTTAGAAGTTTGCTGAGCACCTACCTGGCTCCCAGGAAAGGTGCTGGCCAATTACTAGATTTGTACACTTTTCTTAAGTTATGATTTTTGTGCACTGAAGCGAAAAAAATAAAACCATAGCATCTGCCAACCACAATCCAGCTGTTCATCCAACCGCTCTTTGTGTTTGTATGATCAGGCAGAGAGAAGGCTGGAAAGCCAGGCTTGGTTGCCCAGGAGTGACATATATAAAGTATCATCACATTTCCTGAAGCAGAAATGGGGACAATTTCACAATAAATCAGCATTGTGCCATTTACAGATGTGAAAGGGTGTCCATGAGATGGGTTTCCAAGGCTGATCATTGAATGTCTGATTAATTTTGTTGATGCGGAAAATGAAAGAATAATGTAAATTGGAACATCTGTTGAAAATTTGAAATGCCCATGGCTTTAGGATTCAGAATATAATGATTATAAGATATAATGATCTATTATGCAACAATTTTGAAGCATCAGGATTAGGCTAAACCAAAAAAAGGGAAAAAAAAGTGGTTTAAAGCAAAAAATATGTAACTTCTTTAAGCCTAAAATAGAAAGTTCTATCTCATCTATTCTCAAACTACCTCCTCAGAGCAGAAGGAGTGTAACTTAACTTCCAAGAAAGGTCTTTTAAAATGTTTTCTGTGACCTCGTTGGCTCAGTGTTCACCGGACGGAAACCAGGTTGGCCCCTTGGCTCAGAGGTTGGTTGGTTCCCTCTCTCGGGTGCTCAGGTGCCTAACTTGTGAGATGTGAATTGCAATACCTGCTGAATAAAGAGTTGTTATTATCAAGAGTTGTATTATTATCAAGTATTTATATTATTATGCAAATGTAGAAACTGATGCTCAGAGGAATGAAAAGATTTGCAGGAGGCCCTGGGACTGGAAGGAGGCCGCCTGGGCCCTGCTCTACCTGAGCCACAGGCAGGGTTGTCCCCTCCCCCAGGTGTGACCCTAATGGAAGAGCAGAGAAGGGGGCTGCTCTGCAGAGCCGAGGCCCTGAACCCACACGCCCATTGCCATTGGACAGTTCAGTAACAAGGACTGTGACATGTTAAGGAGGCTGAAAGCTGATAAAGCCACACATGACTCTAAAATAAAATATGTGCGGCTCTATTCTGAGAGCTGCTCTGTGCTGGGTGAGGGAGTAAAATTCAAAAGTATCTGTAGTTAAGAGCAGGTTTTAACCCCATTCAAATGTCTGTGATTGGCTCCTTTTTACTCCGCACGTTTGATTTATGTTCCAGAGTTTTACTTGCTTTCAAAGCCACAATAAATATTATTGAGGTGTGCAGGCTCAATTCCTTTAAAGAAGACCATTTACACCTAGAAAAAGCGACTTAGAACATGCAGCATAACTCCAGGAAGCTGCTACAGGAATGCTGAAAGTCAAACTTTTCAAAACCCAGCAAAACAGAAGTCATCCTCTTGAGCAGACCTCCCTGAAAAGCCCCCAGAATGCAGCTCCCTCCCCTCCTGCCCCGGGGTGGTGTTTAGAGTGTCTGGTGCTGGACCTCAGATGATCTACGTGGCCTGCCCGGTGCCCAGTGAAGCAGACCAGGGCACATCCAGATAGCAGTTCCACGGAAGAAAGCAAAGCGACCCAGGCTCCGACCAGGTGGAAGGGCAGGAGTGACCAGGCGCTGATCACCCCATTGCTGCTTCTTCAGAAGACAGACAGAAACGAGGGCCCTGAGATGACCTCCCCAAGGTCAACACAGGGAAGATGCTGCAACAGAGAGCTCTCAGGGCCAGAGCTGCCAGAGCCAGGCCGAGAGACGCTGGTGTGGTGGTTACACCCAGTTTGCACTGAGCAGGGCACTGGTAAGCGTTTAATGTACATTGAACCTCACCCACCTTTTGGGATAGGTATTGTCAACTCTCTTCTACAAAGGAAGATGCTAAGGACCAGAGAGATTAAGTAAATTTTCCTACATCAAATGGCTATTGAAAATCAGGAGAGAAAACAATACCATGCACAATATAATAACAACATAGCTGAAGAGAACAAAATGTAATACTTCTTGTAATGAATTTGAAAATCTTAAGAAATGCATTTTATAAGGATATAAATATATTTTAAATCATGTGCACATACACACCTATAGCACACATAGGCATGTGTACACAATCACACATACTCACTCAACGGTGTGAAAATCTGAATGACTTCTTAATAGCCAAAGAAGGAATTAGAAAGATTATCAATATCACTTGTGTGTGAACAAAAAAGAGTGACATAGACTTGACAAGCTTAGGGGGCTTCTCGGCAGTCCTGGCAAGTCCAGTGACAGAAAGTAACCACACAGGATGGTATGATCATAAATTCCTAACTGGGTCATGGCTGATAGTCACATCCCAGGCCTGTAGCTTCCTTAGCAAAGGTCAGTCTTTACCTTACACAGCCCTGCCCAGTGTACTTGTGCGTCTAGGATAACATACCTTTGAAATGTCAGAGTAATTTTGTTTTCCAGACCCCTCAGGGCAACAGCCAGCAGCACCAAGCATGAGACCACCACAGCAAGAGACCACAGAACCTCTCATTGTTATCTTGTTCCCCGCAAACCGTCTCTACATGCTGTGAATGTTAATTATTAACTATCCTGTACCCACAAATGTAAAGGAAGCACGTATCTCTTCACTTCCCTTTTATCCAATCCCAGAGATTCCCCTGCTTTGCTTTCTCCCACCCCCTTAATCTACCACCAATGGATTCCATGTAACCCTCCATACTTCTCCTCCTTTGATTCTAACGTATAAAATAAGCTGCAAAACTGCCTTTCTCCAGAGCATTTTTATCAACCCATTGAGATGTTGCTTTCAGGCATAGCCTTAAAATTTTGGCTCCAATAAACTCATAAAACTTTTCTGTAGGTTGGAGGTGCTTTCGTCATGTGAATATAGATCCCCAACGCATAAATAAAATATTGGTAGTTATAATTTGAGAGTTTAATAAGATAAATGAAAATGATATGTTTATGATACAGGGCTATTTCATAATTGGAAAAATTTATTAATATAATTCATCTAGTTAATAGTTTTATCCTCCAGTGGTTCCTTAAAAGAACACTTGATATGTAAAGGCTGTTTTAATTTATAGACAGTTTATACCTTTATTATTATTTTTATAGACAAACATTTGTTTAGATTGGTATTTACTCACAGCCTCAGTTCTCTAAGATAGAAGTTTCTCACAGATTCACCTTTTCCAGTGTCCCTTACAATTAGAACTTCTCGAGGTTGAGGTCCCCAAATAGTAGATTTGTCATGCTTTCTTCATTTCAGTATATCATAAAAAAAGAAGGAAAAATCACCCCAAGTCCACCTCCTAGAGATAAGCAATCCTAACATTTTCCATGCGTCCTGCTCACATTATCTCGGGGGGGGGGGACAGCATTACTCACCCTTGCCCCTTTCATCTAATGCCCAACAGCTCTCCACGCCATTACGCCATTATTAGAGGAATCACCTACAGCTGGTAAGCTTCAAGTATAAATGTCTTTCCAGTGCTGAGCTGAGTAAGTAATTTGCAGAATGTACCTTTAAAGAAATGAACGCCCTAGAGAAATATATGTTTTGGTTGAAAAATTATCAATTATTTGACACAATCTCAGAGAGGAGAAGTTCTGGCAAATGGAAATTACGCCGAAAGATGGCATGTTTTGAAACACACTTATATATACATAAAGGATGAGAAGCAACCTTTGGAGCTCACATACAGGCATTGTATCGGGGCTCTATACACATTATCCAGTTTAATGCAAGAAGGCAACATTTACCAGCATGAACATTGGACAGCACTGTAAAATGAAGCCAACGTGGACTCTGGTCAGGCAGGACCAGCATGGTTGTCTGGACATTGGGTTCTAAGCTAAGACCTTGAGACAATGGAGACCCAGTGGCTTTCCCCAGACATTGAAATGAAATAAGTAAAACATCATCTACTAATGGGGATAAAGCATATAAGGCACTCTACCCAAACAAGACACTTAATAAGTGGTAGGTACAATCAAAATTCTTGGAAGCGGTTGCAGTGCAATTTCTAGCAGACAATACAATAAAGATGTAAGGGAACAGATGCCTACTATAAAGTGAGGGACTTTATTAGAAATTTCATTCGATAGTTATGAAAACAAACAACTGATCTCAGAATTGATTATGATGTTGTAACTGAAGAGGAGAAAATATGAAATATATTAGCTGCATTTTCAAATGTTGTAAGACCTGAAAACTTTGCTTAGAAATTCTTGTGCTTCTGTTTAGTCTTTGTCTCATTTTGGATAGCAAATTCAGCAAGCCTCTCAGTGCATTTTTGAGCACATAGAAAAGTTAAACAAAGAATAAAAAGTACAGTTTCTACAGAAATAATTTTCTTTCAAGTAGTCACAGAACAATAAAATGTAATTATATAAAATGAGTTATGTGTATCTTTAAAGAAAGTCTGTGGAAGATACTATGCAACAATATAATTTTTCTATGGGACAAAAATAGGACTTTGGACAATTTATTCAGTCCTCCTACTTATACTGAAGTTTGAAACAAATGATGCAGAAACACAAGTCATTTGCATTAAAACCAAGCAATTTCAAAGACAAAGGGCAACCCATTCATTTTGCATAGAAAAACTTAGGGAGGTAGGATATAAATGCAATATCACAATCCAGGTGTTCTTACATGCCAAGTTTCCATTTTCCCTCCCTTAATCGTCCTGTATGTCTCTAAGAGTGATTAGAGTGAGTGCTTGGATGTTTCCATGAACTTGGTGAAGAATCCAGTACACATATAGCCGAGCATCAAGAGTTTGGTTCCTAAATAAATTTTCTGCTGAAAGGAGCCAGAACTCCTTGGAAGGATGACTGATTCCAGAGATGGGCCAGGAAAAGCACCAGGTGAGTCGGGAACAGCCTACTTCCCCAGAAAGTAAACAAGTCCTTAAAGAGTGATAGGACATATCAAAGCATGCCAGGAACCAGCTGAAAGAGCTATGACAGTTCGAGTATTGAAAGAGATACGTATTGTAATAGACAATGTCCTGTTGGATAAAATAAAAATACATGAGTTTACCCTGATATCAACAAACATATAACTGGGGGGGGGGGGGGGGAAAGCTCTTTCTTACAGTATGATGCCAACTAATAAATATAGAAAGAATATGAAGTTAGAAAATCATCAACGGATGCTAAAAATAATAAGTAGATGAAAGTCTAACAAAGAACAGGGGATTTCTACACCCTTTAGTAGCTATCCATGAATTATCTACAGAGGGAAAATTATGATTGTCCAGTGGAGAACCTTGGCTAACAACACTTAAACTAAGTTATTGAAACTTAACCTTTGACACAACCAAGATGTCCTTTGGTAGGTGAATGGATCAATAAACTGTGGTCCATCCAGATGGTGGAAAATCATTCGTCACCAAAAGAAACGAGCTACCAAGCCATTAAAGGGCATGGAGGAACCTTAAATGCATATTACTGGGCCAGCCGAGTGGCGCGATGGTTAAGAACTCGCTTGGGACGCCAGAGGGCCCCGGTTCGGATCCCACATAGGAGGGCCAGTGACACTGCCCTCTACAGCTAAGATGCTGAACAACAGCTCGACCTGGAGCTGGGCTGCCGTGAGTCGCCGGCGGCGGCGTAGGCTGCAGTCCCTGTGGCAGTGGGTTGCCATGGGCTACCGCGTGTAGCCAGCAGCCAGCGTGAGCGGCCAGCAGCCGCAGTGAGCGGCCGTCCAGAAGCCGGCGACTGATCTGCCTCGCCAGAGAAGAGCACAATGATGGTGCCAGCTTGGGCCAGTGAAGCAACGACCTCCACAACTAGATTGAAGAACAAAACGACAGCAACTTGTCTGTTCCCCTTCCCCCAATTCCCCAGCGCTGTTCCCCTCCCCGCAATTCCCCAATAAAAATCTTAAAAAAAAAATGCATATTACTAAGTGAATAAAGCCAGTCTGAAAAGGCTATATACTATAGGATTCCAACTCTACAGCATTCTGGAAAAGGCAAAACTATGGATACAGTGAAAAGATCAGTGGTTGGCAGGGGTTGGAGGGGAGGATATATCTGCAAAGCACAAAGGATTTGTAGGGCAGTGAAAATACTGGGTATGATGATACAATATTTATGGATACATGTCCTTATGCATTTGTCCAAACCCATAGACTATACACCACCAAGCATGAACCCTAATGTAAACTATGGCCTCTGTGTGACTGTGACGTGTTAGTGTAGGCTCATCAATTGTAACAAATGTCTCTCTGGTGAGGGTGGTAATGATAACGGGAGGCAGGTGTGGGGGTGGGAAGCATATCTTCTTCCCTTCCCTTCAAGCTTTCTGTGAACCTAAAACTGCTCTAAAAGAAGTAAAGTATAAAGGAAAAGAAAATGCCATCATCAATTTGAGGACAAAATTCATATTAAGTGCCTCCTTAAATGCTAATGCATTAAGAAGTCAGCAGTTCCGGAATATATCAAATCAGATATATCAACTATATACGAAATAAATTGGGATAAATGCTTTCATCACTTGGTTGTTATGAAACTGTTATGCCAATTGTGTGTACCCAGTCGTGCTGGGCACAGTGGCCTAAAAGACAAATAAGTCTTAATGTTTCTAATGGTTGCTTCTCAGATCTGGTTTTTCAGGCCACTCTTATTGACAGCAAAAAACCCCCAAAACACCTTCATGTAAAGAAGTAGCTTTAAGGGACTGAGCAGTTGTGGGAGCAGAGGAGTGGGTTATGTTCTAACAGTGATAGTTGCACTGACATATTCAAACTGCAGCCATCACATTGAGTATGAAGACCAGTCCATGTCATGGGAGCAGCCATGATGATCACAGAAGTACTGCTTCATGTTGACACAAAGGCAAATGCACACATGGTAAAAACCATGCTATTTACGAACATATAACACGGCCTCCTATATATATGCTCTCCTATTTGACCAGTTAAGGCCCAGCATGTTTCAAACCATATTTCAACGTCAGGCTTACTCTCAGAGTTGGAGGTCTGTGTCTACAATATCAAGCACACCCACCAGAGCACAGCTTTCTCTGGTTCAGGGAACGGGCGATACCGAGCGTTCCCCACAGGGGGCGCCATCTCTGGGGAGCGGCACTAAAATGCCACAGCAGGGCCTCTTGATCTTTTTATTCCAAGTGCCTGCTTGCTACCTTTAGACACCATTTGCTTTTGCTTTTTTTGTTTGTCTGCTCTAATCATGTAGCTATATTATACATTTTTATTTTTTAAATTAAATTTACTGGGGTAACGTTGGTTAATAACATTATATAATTTTGCTTCTTTTGTCCTAACCAAAAGGTGTTTGCTGAGTGACTACTACATTCACAGAAATCTAATTATGAATTACAATTCAACCCATGAGACAAATCATATGAAGGTAGAGAGCAAAACAAAGAGATATAAACTAACCATCACATACAAAAAGCAATGCTATTATTAAATTTGCTGGGTTTATTTGTGAAACAAATAACTCTTAATTAACTCATAAAAGATTCTTATTTAACTTATAAAAGAAAATTATAGAAAATATGGGGAAATGATATCTATCTAAATTATACAACGTTAAAAATAAATAAATGGAGCCACTTTAGAATGGAGCTGGAGCTGCTGTCCCAGAGAAACTGCCATGCACGTTTTATACCTCAAATCTTCGGAATGTTAAAACAGGGCAAAATAACCTCAGCGCTGGGCCGAAAGCCACGTTGTGTCCCAAGGAACTGTTTGCAAAGATAACAAGAAAACACACATTATGACTAGTGGACTGATGCCTACCAGATGGAAAATTAAAAACATGGTTTAGAATTAGTGATGCTATGTTAGCTTATCTGAACCGATAGAAATGCCTTCCTTCTATGGATGTCCTTGTCCTTCCCTTTTGCAAAAACAGCCCTTGCCTTCGTCTCCTAATTAAGGCTTCACTTGGGCTTCTGCCTGAATCAGTGTGTCTTGAATAGCTATTCTTATTGATCTCAAATAAATGCGTGTTGCCTCTCCCTTGGAAAGGCCTTTTTGTTTCTAGATCAACAATGTCAATATCTGCATATCACCTACCTGACAGGTTTCCAGCCTCACCTTGCCACTTATTAACTGCATGATCTTGGACTTAAATCTGCTCATCTACAAATGAAGATAAAAATGTAACTTTTATATAAATTAAATAAAATAAAGAAAAAATTAACACAGGATCTAAAAATAGTAAACATAAATAACTGTTATTATTTTAAGGTAAAGGGCCAAAGGACCTGAGATCCTCATGAGGAAGGAACATGGGAGTACGGGCAACAATGGACCTGGAGAGACGTCGAGAGGAAGCTGTGCTCAGACCCGTCCATCCCTCAGAAGGAGAGGGACTGTCCTTGCCACTGTAGTCATCAGGTGCTGCAGGACCGCCTGCTCGTGGGAATGAGGGGCAGAAGTGAGTACTCAACAATACTCAGTGATGATGAGGTCATGGAGCCGAGGTCTGAGGCTTAGGTGGACTTTTTCTTCCTACATTCCGTATTTTCAGGAGAGCAACTTCAGATCACAAAGATGTCATCTTTGATGTACTCGTATTTGCTCCATTGCATAAGGATAAAGATGTGATTTTTGTGCCACTTAGGAAGAAAGAAAGAAAGAAAGAAAGAAAGAAAGAAAGAAAGAAAGAAAGAAGAAAGAAAGAAAGAAGAAAGAAAGGACGCTCTCTCCCCAGATAGGCAGAACTCCTTTATTTAGTATAGAAGAAAACCCGGAGAGATGCCTGGTAGAAACAGCCTTTCTCAAGAATCTTATTGGAACTGAGAGCTAGAGAGTGAGAAAGCTGGTGTCATGCCTGTCCATCTCACAGACATGTTCCCACTGTGAGAGGGTCAAGTAGATTTCAACAGAAAAAAAAATGATGCTATTAACAAATCAATTCACAGGATAGATCTTGGTTTCTTATTAAGGAAGTAATGATGGATGAGCGTTTTCTAAATCGGCCACGCTGAGGAGGCATTTCTGGGAAAGACTGCCCAGATCTGTGGTGTCTTCTGCTCCATGATTCGGAATTTGCATCCCTGAGAAAAGCTAATTTGCCCGTCTGGGATCCACATTTCAGAGCCCTCTCACTGGACTCTAAGGCCTGACCTAACTGACCATGCTCAGTTGTGACAGAGATGGACTGAAACCTGCGGAGGAGAAAGAGGCTAAGATTTCTCCTTAGTTCAATTTTGTTATATTTCCAGTAAGCCCCAACGTAATTTGAAGCTGATCTAAAACTAAGAGACATATTGTAGATAAGCTAGTGTAGGCACATTTTTATATGAGCATAAATGCGAGTGAATGCTCTAACCTGATTCAACCTGAGCCTCACATCCAAGGTGGGAATAGCATATGGCTTTGGGGGTGGGGACCATGGCCTGAGGGGCCGTCACCACATGGGACTTACATTAAAAACTGTCCTTTTAATTTTGCTAATTTGAAAAAAAATCTCATAAAAATTTTCTGAAATTTCACTTATTTAAAATTATGTATTATTTATAAATTAACAAAAAAGAAATGTGTGCAGTGTTTTGTTTTGTTTTGTTTTGTTTTCCACAATGATAGTGCACATTGCAAACCTACAATTTGGCTTAGTTCCTTCTTTAAAGATGTTTGTCCTAACAGAAGCCATAAACCTATAACCTCTGGAATGTCAAACCCATCCTTCATACCATGTGTGTGACTCACGACGACGGAGAAGACAGCTGTTTTGGTTTATCACAAGGCATTGGTTCAAGAATGCATCGTCTGGAAATGACAGGGAGAAGCAGCCATGATTTCAAATAAACACTCTTACGATCTAAAAGTGCCACTGATACTTAACTCCCAAGGGACCTGGGCCACCTCCAGAGCACAGATGTCTTCAGGAAGTTTGGGTACCACACGGGGCTAGTCTCTCCGTGCGTGGGGAGATGGTGACTCTGAGATTCAATTACTATGAGATTTAAGGCTCTTCCTAATACCTGGAGGGGTCGTGTGTTGTGTTTGCAAATGAAAGAATTCCTATCCTTGTTGAAGTTCCGAGGGTCTGTTTAGGAGGGAAGTTGGGGCATTTTCCACACTGGCTTTCCTTGAAATTATTCAAATTTCAGTACTTCTGGAAATTAGAAAACAAATTGGTGACCCTGAGCTGCATATCATGGTTGCTGCTCTGGAATTATAATCATAAATACCAACAGGTGGAGTAGTTGCTACACGCTGGTTGATTTCTAAAGTGAAGAGAGTAAGCACATTATCCGGCTGTTGTGACTACGGCCAAGGCAACATTGGGAAGTACGCGATTGGTGACAATTTACTGAAAGGATCTTGTCTCTATTTAAGGCAAATTCGGTCAAATACTAATCTGTAAGTCTACAGGCCCTTAGACCAAAGCAATTGTCCATCCGTGGGACCGCCTTCCAGGAGGGACCGTGACACGCCACCAAGCTGGGCTCCAGAGGTCTTCATTCTTCTAACCTGATCACAGCTGACTTTTAATAAGACCACAGCAAAAATTGTCTCAATGGCTTCAAATAATTCAGTGAAGCAAAATCCCTTCACTACCAAGTTCCACAGCAATTCTTCCAAAAATGTGTTTGGTTCTTTCTTGTATGTTATTTAAGGAAAACAAGCAAACAAACAAACAAAACCACGAAGTCTTGTTTTAAACCAATACTGTAGATCCCGTCTCACGTCAGATACTATCGGATGTCTTGCCAATCACTGAGATTTAGACAAAATGTAATAAGGAAGCGTGGCGATATTTGTCTGAACTGTCATGCTTTTGTACACAATGACATCAGTTTTAATTCCCTACTCCAGGAAGCCATGAAGGTCCTTAGAACAGTTCATTCACTATTTCTAGGATTCTACCAGCTCTCAAAGGAGGAGGGAGCATGGATCTCTTGAGCAAACCGTTGGGGCTTTGTGATTATACCCCCAACTCTGCAGAACTTCCCACCACAGGGGGCAGGAACTGTGCCCTGTTCCTGCACAAAGTATGAAAACGGTGAACACACACGTTCCTGAGGCAGCTCCCTGTGGGGAAGCGTGGGGCAGGGTGCTGGAGACTGTACCTTAGGTGTGACAGCATGACGCGATGGCTGAGAGTGGGCCCCTGGCCTGGAAAGGTCTTCAGTGCTTGCAGGCACAGAGCTGTCCCGGTGGAGGCGGGGAACTGAGTAAGGGGAGGACAGGTGCTCTCCTGGTCTCAGAGAAAGGCAGAACCCCAGGGAAAGGGAAGAAGGTGGGTCTGCTGCGTTTTTTTTCTCACACATCAGAAAGGTTATTTCCACTCCCCAGTGGAAAGGAATTTATGAAGGGTGTGGAGAGAAACCAGGAGTCTTACTCCAAAATCTGTTTTCACATGAAAGCAAACACCAAGGGTGGATGATGCACGTTACTTCCTTCACACATTCCCTCCTCCGCAACGTTCTTCAGCCTCCTCTCAACTCAACTCACTGAGGTTAATTCAAAAGCCTGTGTGGACTCTGGTGTGGCCTTCCATCTTGGGCGAAGGGATGAACAGTCACCCAGGACAATTTCATTACCATCTTTGTAAGTCCACTCCCCTAATACCAACCTTTCTTCTTAAAGTAACTCCTTTAGGTATTCCATGAGAAACACTGGACACAGCACAGATCTGTCCTGGACGAGCCCCTGTAATGGGACTGGAGGGTACAATAACTGAAACAACCCCAAAGCCATGTGATCCCAAACTAAAATCACCTCTTGCTCTACTTCTATATATCCTGTTGTTCAAAACAGTCCATCTGACTCTGCAAAAAGATCCAATTACAACATTAAGAAACTATAATACTAAAACATGTCAAGACAGTTCCATGATAAAATTCCAACTCTAACTTTGAATATTAAGCCCCTCCCATTATTATAATTTTCATAGAGACATTAGAATTCAAGAGTTAAATTCCCTTGAAAGTTAATTTCTTTAGATTAAGTTTCAAGTATTTTGCTCTTGCATGTTACAAGTCCAAAGGAATTAAATTCTAATTTCTTATTCCACTCAGCCTGGTCCCCATGGATTTTGCTGTCTTTGTGCAAGTTTAGGAATTTGCTGTGGCAGCAGACTGAATTACTAGGTTGCATTTGAGATGTTCCTTTTCCATTAAGAATACATTTTCATTTCCCCTGTCACTGGCTACCAAGTGTAACATTGATATTTTAAACCTCTGTTGTGCCCAGAATCTAGCTGGTTTCCACTTTCAAAGGCACATGTGTTGTTCTTCCCACCAATGCTTTAAAACTTAGTGTATAGAAAATTGTACTCTTCCTTGAAATCTGTGTGTCTCACCCTTGTCTGTGATCCCTGCATGCAGGGGTGTGTATGTGTAATGTGAACCCATTTGCCCCTGTCATTTCACACAAGCAATGACAGCCGGCCTCCCCAAGCCCCCACCGTGTGGAATAGTCACCACACATTAAAACCCATCCTTTTGCTAAGACCGCGGTAATGTTTCCTTGAGGCCTGAGTAGCCTTACCTTTTCTGAGGACAAATAACTCTCACATCCCTTGGGCTGGTTCAGGTTCTCCAAGAAGTAGATGCCATTGGACATCCAAAGATGGGATTAGACATGCAAAAGGTTCATTAGGACCAAATTCAGACGGGGTCAAGTGCTGTCTATCATCCAGATGTTATTTAAACCCTTGGAAATGTCTTGTAGGCATAGAATTTCAAAGGAGAAGAGCAGATGATCCAGGACCTGGCACTTTGACCCCACCTCTTAGAGGTGGAGTAGATGAAGAGGGAGCCTGGTAGCACAGAAGTCCCCGTCAACACCCCCCCAAAAACCCAAGGGCGTGCTGTCATAGAGTCCAAAAGAAAAGGACGTTTAGCACAGTCAACAGCAGTGGGATTAAAGCCAAAAAATGAGCATCGTAGAGGAACATGGAGACCATTGGTGATCTTCAAAAGAGTCATTTACATAGAGTAGGGATGGCAGAAACCAGGCTGCGGCTGACTTAGGGGCAAATGGAAGATGAGAACATGCAGGAAAAACACGTAGACAGCTGTTAAGAGAAACTTTTCTGTGGAAGGGTAGAGCAAATAGGGCTGCAGAGGGATGAATGGGCTAGGGCGGTTTGGAGTTTTGTTTTGTTTTGTTTGTAAGGAGCAATACTAGACCATGTTTATAACCTGTCTGACACAATCCACAGAAACATGGAGACAGATGATAGAGGGAAGACAGGATAGCAGGAGGAGCAATACAAGAGATGGAGCCTACAGCATGCTTGGAGGGGGTGGGTTCTGATAAACGAAGATGCATTTATTCAGTTATCATAGGAGGGAAGGAGAGGGGTGCAGGTGTGGGCAGATTTATGGATTGGGAGGGGACAGTAAGAGCTGTCCTATCTGGTGCCTTCTATTCATTCTGTGAATTATGAGGCAAGGCTATCCACTAAGGATATGAGGAAGGAAAATTTATGAGATTGCCATCTAGGAGAAGGGAAAACCAAGAACAGATGAAAGCAGGTTTACAAGGTAATTGCGCCCATATGAGATCTGAGATAAAGATATTAAAGGGGTACCTAACCTATATGACATGTGATTTTTCTTGAGCAATGTTCAGTTTCTCCAGTGAAGTATTGAGATCACAGAGGAAAAAGTTCATTCAGGTTGGGGGAGGGGGAGTGTTGCCATCCAAGCTCCAGGCAAGAAAAGAGAGGGAAAGGAATTCATTGAAAATGAAGACTTTTAATGTGTACAACAAAGGAAGGGCAGACCAAAAAGATGGGGAGGAAATTTCTAAAAATCAGTAAACTGAAAATCACATTAAAGTTCAGAATTTTTGCAGTGGACTATCCTTGGCCGCATGTCTTTATGGACGACACTGGTGGTTGGGGGTGAAATGTCAGGATTTGATATCTGAGAGGTGGCATGTTTTCTGGTGTAGGACCCTGAGAGAGGGTGGCCAAAGTGCATTGTAGGAAAGGTCATGGAAGATGAGGAGGCATGGGGCTTCAAGGTCAGGGTGTGGTTGGTATATCCATGTGGATTAGGAATGTGTGGGTGTTGGAATTCAAGGGCTTTGCAGAACTGTAGGAAGAATGAAGACGTGGGGATACAGAGGTAGCCAGTGACCGAGAGGCTTACATTTTCAATGAATTAAGGAAGTTAATTCATTGGGTAGTGCTGGCAGAAATGAAGCGAAAGTAGGGAAGATTTAAATGGTACTGTTCTCACGGGAGCAGGGGTGTTGGAAGCTGGTGATGGAGGGGATGGTCTGGAGGCAGCACAGGTTGGCAACCCCTAACCCCTTATTCTGGCCCTCAGGTATGATGAGTGTGAGGGGAAGATAATCCTCTATCTCAGTCTGTTTGGGCTGCTATAACAAAAGACCACAGGCTAGGTAGCTTATAAGCACCGTAATGAGATCATTATTTTTAACAAATGTACACATTAATGTAAAATGATAATAATAGGGGAACTGATGTGGGGTATATGGGAACTGCCTCTACCATCTGTGCAAATTTTGTAAAATTGCAATTCTTCTGTAAATCTAAAACAGTTTTAAAATTAAAAGTTTGATTAAAAATATATATCCCAGGGGCGGCCAGATAGCTTAGCTGGTTAGAATACAGTGTTCACAACACCAGGGTTGCTGGTTTGATCTCCACAAGCGCCGCTGAGCTGCGCCCTCCCCAACTAGATTAAAACAACTACTCGACTTGGAGCTGAAGTCCTGGAAAAACACTGTTCCCCAATTGAAAAAAAAACAACCTGTTGACACAGCCTGAAATAAAAATAAAAACAAACAAACATACATATACATACATACATACATACATACATACATACATACCATGGGAAAATATTCAGTTTTATTTTGGTGCATGCAACTTGCAACATACAGACCAAACTCCATACACATCATCAAGTTAAATATAGTCAGGAGCACTGCTATGGATGAAAAACACTTTAACTTTATAACTGTACTTCTACACATGGCACCTCCCTCCATTCCCCCCTCACTGGCTTTTCTCCAAACACCACAGAGACTGAGGGTGGCCCCTGGAAGTGAGGAATGGGGGACACCCTTGCCATGGAAGAGCAAAACCTTTAAAGCAAGGCCAGCCACCCTTATGTTGCTACCGAATCTATTTATATCTAGATTTAGATCTATATGTATATCCATATCCATGTCCATGTCCATGTCTGTACCTGCACCTATAACTATACCTATACCTCTATCCACATCCACATCCACATCAATATCCATATCATATCCTTATCCATACCCATAGCCATAGCCATAGCCATAGCCATACCCATACCCATACCCATACCTATACCTATACCTATACCTATACCTATACCTATACCTATACCTATATCTTTATCCACATCATTTATATTTGTCAATATAGCTATACCTATATCAATGTTGATATAGATAGATAAGTATATCTACATATAGGTCTATACATATATATTCGAATTCTACAGATGGTATTTGAAAATATATGTCAAAAGTACAAATGCATATAGCTTTAAATCACATAATTTCAGGTCTGAGAATACTCCACAGAGATTCTTATATACATGTGAAATGACATATGTGCAATGTTACTTTCTACAGTATTGTCTGTAATGTAATTTTTTTTTTTTTTTTAGCTGAGCCATCCTGCTACCTGTTGGCAGCTCAGAAGCAGCTCAGCTTGGGCTGGGAATTGAACTGGCGACCCTGTTGCTCAGAGCTCACACTCTTGAGTGAGCTCTTAACCAACTGAGCCACTCAGCCAGCCCGAGCAATGTTTGAAGCAGCCTAAATGTTCAGGAACAAAGGGTTATTTTATTGAACTTAACATGTAATGGGATATTGTGAACTGTAAAAAGGGGCTTTTCACTCTATGTGTATGTCTGTGTATATGTATACATATCATTTGAGGGTATCGCCTAACATTAATATAAACTAATAGTACCCTACAAGAGTAAAAAGAGACAAATACAGACTGATGTGGGAAAAAGACATTAAAATTGTCATATTTTACAATAAAATGCATGTATTTCATTTCCAGAGAGGAGGTAGTATGAAAAATTCTTCTTTAAATGATATTTCTACTTATATTAATTGAAATAAGCATGGTAAATATACTTGGATATCTTATGGTGCCATCCCAGTACTTATTTTCCACTTTCTCTTTGTATTGTTTTAAAGAATGGCTTTAGTTTTTTGTTTCCTAACTTGGTAGTTAAGAAATAGAACATCCGTGTCAACTATTTGTTTGTGTATCCTTAAACCAACTCTCAGTGAAGAAGCAATATGATGAGTTGGTAGCTTTCAATTCTTTATATGGATTAACAAAATGGTTTAGAAAACAGTGAAAAAATTCAGTTCTAGGAATGCTAAAATCTCTGAAATATGTAATTACATAAAAAATAGAGGGCTCAAACATGGCTTTAATGATACTGTCAGAATTTGCAAAAGCCCTGGAGAGAACACGATGAAAAATAAATGTCTTTAATTCTATAAGGAGACAGTGAAAAGAGAAAAAACATGAAAACTATTAAACTATGAGCCCTTATGTATCTTTAAGAGATTAAAAAAAAAAGAAAAGAAAAGAAAAGAAACTCCCATCAGCCAATTCTGAAGATGTGTGGGTGAGACACAAAGGATTATCTTTATTATATTTTACTCCGCTTTCATACTTGTTTTCTCAGGAAGAATAAGGTTTTAGACTATTTTTTCTAAAAACTGAATAGCAATGCTATATATATATATATATATATATATATATATATATATATAAACTAGAATGAAGAAAAGTAAGCTGATAAATTTCACTTGGGAATAATAAAAGGAACCTGTCAAACACAAGACGTCATGTCATAAGAAACGGACCTTTGTGAAAGCGAGCAGAGGGAAGTTTATGTGGGCTAAAATAGAAAACAAATTAGGAAACGTCAGGATGACTTTGGCTCCGTTCTTACTGGGTGACATACCGATGAAAGGGGCGCAGACCTCTTACTGCCCCCACGCCGCCGGCACCCCCGGCGCCCCACCGGCTGACATGTGCTTTATTTTCAGTGCAGGAAATCAAAACATCAAAAATCCCAGAAGGCCTATGGCTCCGAATATATGAAGTTAAAGAGCCATTTTTATCTAAACCGAATTATGTATGAATCTCCTGCCCAGGACATCAATAAATATCAGATTAATAAATGGTCATTTCTATGGGAGTGAAGAAAGGGGACAGGGGATTTGTTTTTACTGATCACTTTCACCATTGGTTTACCTTTCTTCATTAGCTTAAATCCACTGGCCTGCCACCTCAAAAATTTCGAGACAGAGTGTAGTACCTCACTAGATGGATGTGGTTTATATCCACACAGCACAGAAAATTGAATTCCATATGTGATGAAGTGTGGGGGAGAATTCTTTGACATGGGTATATTTCTTTACATATAAATGCATTTTTGTTCTCAAAAATCACTGGACTTTCTTGATTTCATACATCATAGCAATGGTTTTCTGACACTGTTGTTTCTGCTGACACTGTTGAACACAAATGGAATCAGATGGTCTAGTTTATCCAACTTGAGACCACAGTTCAGGGTGTCAAATGATGATACTCTCTTCCAGGCAGAGCAATACGTGTGGGAAGCAACCCAGTGAAATATAATACAAGCTCTATGGTCACTGAGGGATTTTTTTTTCTTGCTAAACTGGGAAAAGTCACCTCAGTAGCTAAAACACTTAGCTGTCTATGTCCCACTCTGGAAGCTGGAACTTAGCGTCAATGGGACAAATCCAGTAAGACATTAGAGATATGATGCAGGCCCCAACAAATGTCATATCCATCATCGTCTGGCATATTTTTAGCTACAAAGCAACTCACTCCCAAGGCAACACTGGGGAGGATTTTCAAACTGTCTAGCCGTGAACAGTCCTGATGTGAATCCAGCTTCACCACGAAGGTGATGACAACAATGTTTCATTGAACTAGAATCTCAGGCAGACAATTTCCATCAATAATTAATATACTGTTGCGTCAATAAGGTAGCTGGGTTGTGATCGATATTACATCATAAGGCAGTCATTGCTAAGCACTGCAATACAATTTTGAAGATCCAAAATGGTTTGTCATATTTTATTTCGCGAAGCAGTTAGGTCAGCATTTTCTGAAAGATGAAGTTGTTTTTATAAATGCTTAGTGATTTGCTCAGGACAAAGAGGAAAAACATCAACGACAAAAGATTAGAGTTCTTATCTCCTGGAATGTAGTTCCAGGGCCTTCATTCTTCGTGACTCTCTCAGCGCAGGTCAGGCTGTGTGGCAGTGGACACATATAGTGGTGATTCTCAAATGGGGGGGGGCCCAGGGCAGCAGCACCAAGGTCACCTGAGAACTGGTTAGAAAGACTAATGCAGGGGTCTTTCCTGTAAACCTACTGACCAGGGAGCTCTGGAAGTATGGTCCCCAACACCCCTGTCTTAACAGTCCCTTCCAGTGTTGGTGACACATGTTAACATTGGAGAACCAATGACACAGGAAATGATTAAAATAACAGGTGAGAAGGAAGTTACACATGGTTCCATGTCTGGCCAGTTCTCCAGCCATCTCCCCGAAAGACTGAGGTTTCTAGATAATGATCGTAAGAACTCAGACTAGAACGTACATTCTAGAAGAGAAGATAGACAAACACATCATCACACAGACTTTACAAAGGAAAACTGTGAGGGGTTAAGGACTCCTAAGACCATGAGGAACTGAATTGTGGGTAAATCAAGGGATTGGTGTTGGGTTGAGACAAGAGGAAGAATAGGTAGGTGTTAGTCAGGTGAGGTAAGGCAGAAATGACACAGGAAGAGGGCAGCTGTGAAGGAATGAGGTGAAGGGAGGAAATGCTAGGAGTTTTAAAAATTAGAATAAGAAAAGCAAATGGGGCTGACGAGCAAAGATGTGAGCAGGGAGAGGAAGTTGAAGACTTGATGGCAGGTGAGCAGGTCAGATGGGATAGACCCTAAGGTTTCTGTCCAAGAGAGCGTGAATGATAATGAAGTGAGATATAGGTTACATTTTTTGTTTGTCTGCTTTCCATGTTTGCTTGTTGCTGTTAGTTTGGTTACTACATAGAATGTGTGCAGAGGAGATAGGATGGAGATGGAGAGAACAGTTAAGGGACAATGACATTAATCCAAGTGAGAACAGATAGTGGTTTGAATCAGCTGATGGCGGTTTGAGAAGAATTAACACATCCAAAAATATACAGGAAGTCAAATCAATAGGACTCGATGATTTATTGGATTTGTGAGGTGAAAGAGTTATACAGGGCAATCTGAATTATCTGGCATTAGACACCACATGGGTGATGGTGCCATTTACTTTTGTAAAAATATGATCGTGGAGAGATACTGCAGTAAGGTACAAACACAGAACAGGCTTATTCAAATAATCACTATCATCTTTCCACTTTTGAAGCCAGATCCTCATCTCATATCCACTCACCCCTTGTTTTAGATCTCAGAGAGAAGGAAGCTACTCATCAATAGGGTCTTACTACCTCTCATAAACATCACCTTTATCTTCTGTGGCCCAGTTAATATATATTCTCTTTATTTTGGATAAATGTTTTTACATTATAGGACCATTATCCTCTCTCACTGCCTTCTGCACATGAGACTTGGGATAGAATCACTCATGTGGCTACCTGGATGGGGGTGGGAACGGCAGGTCAGTAGGGGTCTCCCTCTATTAATAATAATTGCTGCTTCTGATTTTGGAGCTAATGAAAAAAATGGTGTCTTCGTGGTCGCATGGTGCTGTACAACATGGACATCTGACCTTGCCTCCGTCTTGGTTTAAGTGGTCCCTTCTCAGTGTCTGTTCTCACCTGTCTGATGTCAAAGCCACGTGAAAGCCCAGAGGGGAGCTGTAACTTCCTGTCCCCAGGTCCCATCAGCAGCACAAAACTCTTCCCCACTCGGAGTAGGTTATCCGGATTAGCCTGCCTCTCCTTCACCTAAAGCTCACATTGACACAGATAAAAATATTTTTACAGAACCAGATTTCCAATTATAACATACCAATAATAGGAAAAAGATTTATTCTTGGGGAAAGTGCAAAGCCACCAGCCATATCATTACTTCATTTATGAACATTTAGCCACCGGAAGCCCTGGACTAAGCAGCCCATCTCCCCCCCAATAACTCTCAGTGTTTATTTATACTTGTAGGGACACAAGATATGACAATTAACCAACTTCTATAGCTAAAGAAAACAAACATTTAAAATAAACTGCGGGCAAGAGAAAATGCTTGGATTTGCCCAGTTTTTTTTTTCTTTGAAAGAGAACAAAAAGTAATTATACCCTACAAAATATCACAACATACTGTAAAATTACAATATTAAGAGTTTGTTAACTCAGAAAAAGAGAAGTGAAGCAATGGAACAGCAGAGATTTTAGCATATAAAGTATGTTTAAAATTACATAAAAAGACAGATTTTCAAGTCAGTAGTGAAAGCATGAATGTTGTTAGGGAAAAGCTACCGGTCTGATAATGCCACACATCAAGAATCCAAATAAATTTACATGGATTAACAACATAAAGAAAGAAGCAGATTGGAAGAGAATGTAGAAGTTCACTTTCTAGTCAGAGTTAAGACTGTTTCATATCAAAGTTCACTTGTGTGCAAAAAGGGCATGGGAGCTGCACTTGTAATAACAGAGTAATTGGAAACAACCTAACTGCCCGTCAGTGGGGGATGAGAAAATAAATACTGTGGCATGACCTGCAGTGGCTAGGAAGAAAAATAATAAATCCACATGTTTTTATATGAAAATAATCCCAAGATATATTTTCAGTAATAAATGCATGGCAAAAAAAATGTATGGCAAAAAAAAATGTACACCGTGATTTCAATAAAGTAACAAAAATCCAACTATATTTCTCTCTGTGTGTGTTTATATAAACGTAACTTCATAGACACAGAGCTGGAAAGCACACATCAAGCTTGAAGCAGTAATTTGCTAAGAAGAAAATCATGCAAGGAGAATTTTGCAATTTAGTGTATGCATTCTGTATCACCGTGACTTAAAAATAAATAAGAAAAATAGATTAACCACGCCAATATCAGAATGCTTGTACTATACCTTCCCTTTGTAATCCCCATTTTTTCTGATTTCTATTAGTTCTATACCCTAAGATCCCTCATCGACATTCCGCAAGCGATTATGTAGATGTATGGTAAGCAACTAAAAATAGCTCTTTATGAAGTCCTCATTTGTCCACCATCATGAGATTCGATTAATATTTCATTCTCTAAATAAGCAGAGAATGTCAAGGTGTGGCCAAAACACTATAATCTGTTTCCTTTATAGTCCCCAGCTGCGTTGGAGAATTATGGAGAACTGGAAAGGATTTTTAAATGTCTATAACTAGTATCCTTAAAGAAATCCTTATCAAATCTAACCACGAGCTCATGGGCTTGAGGGGCAGTTTGGAAGGGTTGATTCATAGACACAGGAATTACTTTGTGTTCAACTAGATCACTGAATCTAGTCAATTTTACTTTGCATCTATGTATTCAATGAAAAGGGTTCCTCGTTATTAGAAGTATTTGAAGTATTAGAAGCACCTGACTTTCTCCTTGAAGCCTCTGATGACATTACTATTACACTGGCATCATCAATGCTCTGAGACTTTTTTCTACGATTGGACACAACACATAAACAACTACAGTTTCATGTTTTGTTCATGTAAAAGGAAACTTGGAATCAAAAACAAGCAAAACGATTTAGAGAACTAAGCTTCTGACCTAAATGAAAAGTCATAATCTGAAGAGTGTTGTGGAAACCCAACCACGCCAGTTGCACATGTCACCTTCATGTTTTTGGATGTACCCTTCTTACAACACTTACAGACATTGGAGAAGATGCTGACACGGGCTTGTATCTTCTGCATTTTGTATGATCACGGACATCACTACAAGCTCCCATGGTTTGTGGAAAGTATTCTGGGCAAGTCACATGTTCACCATCAGTTATCTTAAGATATGGGGTTTTCAATTTCTCATTGAGCATGCACTTTCCATTTTTAAGCTCATTGATAACAAAGGAGTTTGTTGCAAAATAGAAAAAGACCATTGCCAAAGACTATAAATAAATAAGTGCTGAGTCCATTGTAGGGAGAGTATTCAGATTACTGTCCGCCTGTTCTTGAGCACGTGTAGTGAGGTTAAGTCAGCCCCTCAGCGCCTGACCACCCTGCCTGCTAGAAAGGGCGAAGCCATGGGCTCAGAAAGTGGAGGCTCAGCCCAGGGAGCTCTCTTGTACGTAACCAACCTAAAAAGCCATTAGGCGTACCGTCTCATGAGGAGAACCAGGGTGCGGCTGGAGAACAGATTTTCTGATCACACCAGATGATGCTGACACAGATGGTTTGAAGCCCTGGAGGGCAAAGGCTGAAACTAACAACTCATTTATCCATTCATTTGTTTGTTTGTTTAGTATTCTGTACTGCACATGACACATAGCAAAAGCATTTCCCCATTGAGTTCCCCCATTCAGAATGGAATGGCATTGTCACTAGCAACTATGAGAGGCTTCTATTTCTGGTGGGCCAGGGACAGTGACTGAAAGGGAGACCTCCCTGCCCACACTGGAATAAGTACAGACTATTTCAATGCCCTTAAAAATCTTTTTCAACATAACAACCTAGACACATAGCTTGAGCAAATTACTCTGGAATATATAAAAAATTTAGACCAAAAAAACACAACAACAAAAAAAACCTGTCATTGAAAAGTCATTTGTAAAAGGTTTTGCAACAGTGTAATCATGTACCATTATGCCATCAAGTCAGAATTTATTCCCAAATAGTGCCGGAAGTCCAGCTACTCCCTGAATCTAATCCTAGTCAAGTGGGGCCTGTGCCAGACTAAACGTGTGAGGGATAGAGAGAGCTTTGATTGAAGGCTATCTTAGTGTCACTCTTCACATTTTCTATCCCCAAGCTATAACCAAGATCCAAAAGTTTAATTAGGGTCTTTTCACTTGAATCCTCAAGGTAGATATAGAAAGGGATGTGGGAATTCAAAGACTTCATTCAATTTTTTCCCTAAAGGGGTTCATAACTATTTCCAGTATGAAAAGAACCCTGTGTGAGGTCAAGTATAGAGCATAGTTTAGATTTTGCTTGGGGATTTAAACCTCATTAAAAGCCTTATGTTCTCTTTCATGTTTTAGTGATGTGTGTGTGCTGTATTTATTTGCCATGAAGTCCTAAGGGTGAATAATATTTCATTAGTTAATCTAAAAGAAACAAACCCCTAAATCTTCAAAACCAGCAATAGTTTATAACTCAGGAAATTTCCAAGTAGTTTCGACTCACTAAGAGTTGAACAAGATTAAAATAAGTGACTACATAATACAGCTGGCTTTGTTAAAATTAGTGGAATTAAGCTAGAGACAATTCTCTACAAGAGAAAAAAATTCAGAAACTTTCCTGTATTGCAAAGGGTGCATTTGATGACAATTAACCAAAAACTAATTTCCACATTCAAAGCTAATATCTACTAATTATTGCATTTTTATGTTCCAAAGTTGGTATCGAGTGCACTACATACTCGTATATTAATCTCATTTATTTTCACAATGATAATATAGATATTATTTCCCCCTTTTTTACAAGTGGGGAAATTGAGCTTTAAGAGCATGAATATTTTGCCTGAGTTTACACTGCTGGCAAATGACCTACAACAGAGTGCTGTGCTGTCCTTGGCGTTGTCTTAGGTTTTTTATTTTTATTTTTTCCTTTTAATCAATAACTCCAAAAAATGGAATTGTCATAATAACACAGGAAAAAAGTCAGAATTCCAGAGCTAAAAATTGGACTTTCTCATTCAGTTTAGGGGATAAAAGAGCCATCAGACTTTTGGGGTCCAAGGTCACTACCAAGGCTATTTCTTTTTTTTTTTTTAAGATTTTTATTGGGGAATTGGGGGGATGGGAACAGTGCTGGGGAATTGGGGGAAGGGGAACAGACAAGTTGCTGTCGTTTTGTTCTTCAGTCTAGTTGTGGAGGACGTTGCTTCACTGGCCCAAGTTGGCACCATCATTGCGCTCTTCCCGGGCGAGGCAGATCAGTCGCTGACTTCTGGACGGCCGCTCACTGCGGCTGCTGGCCGCTCACGCTGGCTGCTGGCTACAGACGGTAGCCCATGGCAACCCACTGCCACAGGGGCTGCAGCCCACGCCGTCGCCGGAGACCCACGGCAGCCCAGCTCCAGGTTGAGCTGTTGTTCAGCATCTTAGCTGCAGAGGGCAGTGTCACTGGCCCTCATATGTGGGATCCGAACTGGGGCCCTCTGGCATCCCAAGCGAGTTCTTAACCATCGCGCCACTCGGCTGGCCCCCAAGGCTATTTCTCATGTAGCTAAATAAAAGTTTTAAAATTTTCAGGTCCCAGGGGTAAAATGATTCCATATTGCTTGAAAAATGGAACCATTCAAGACAATTAAGTCTCTTTACTCTAATTTCCACTCAATAGACGTGTTTCTCATTCTTAAATGGGCCTGCCCACATAAGAGATTTTTAAAAATCGAATGAACTGCCAATATTTTGACCCTGTATTGTACCAATGAGTATGAGTAGCTTTTGAGGATTTTGTTTTCTTTGCAGCCTGACGAGAGAGAGAACGTGCTGATAGATTATGACAACACAACAATTTCCAGTGTGCACAGGACTTGTGTGACACTGCGGAGACATGAAATGACATTCTGCTGTCCCCTGAGAGTGGATGGGGTCAGAAGTCATGAGTTAGTCCCTCGCTGCCTGATGTTTTGGGGCAGCAGCAAGAGAGAGCTCACCAAACAGAAGGTCCACCGGCTGGCTTTCCTTTAAAGGACACATTCGAATGCTAGATGCCCCCAGGACCACTGTGTACAGCATGTGCCACAGGACCAACATCTACGTGTTAGAACATAGCCCATGTGTTGAGTCTTTGAAACTTGGGACCCAGCATTTCCCCCACTTGCAGACAGGGAAGCTGAGGCCTATTAAGGAAGGTACTTTCGGCCCCATATTCTGTCTCATATTCAGGAACAGAATCTGGATGGGGTCCTGTGTGCTGGGCTGTTTTAACCATTCCACAGGCGTCTCCACATAGCTATCTTTTAGGGACAACCCTGTCCACTTATAGGCTCATATGCTCCTCACGTTGGGGAAAGACTATTGTGATCATTGTAAAATCAATGGAGGGGCCTGGGAAATGCATATTTTATAAGACCGAATCTTAACAATTGTTTAGTTTTTCTAGGCTCTTAATGGCATAAGGTCTGGCTTGTACATAATAGGCCCTCACTACCTACCCGATGATAATTAACATCATCATCATAATTAATATCGTGGTGGCACTGTCTTCCTCATTCACTATTTATTTAAAGGCTTTGGGTAAGTTTAACACCATTGAGCTCTGGTTTCCTCACAGTTAAAGTGGGGCTGGCATGATCAATCACCTGGTAGCATCGCCATGAGAACCACGGGTGTATGACATGTATGAAGCAGCTCAGACCCTTCACAGCACATGGGAGATAATTAATAAAAAGAGGTGAGTATGATCACAATACCCCTGTGATTATTGTGTAGTGTTCATTATATCCCTCATCAGTGTATCTTCTGTTCTTTATGAAACTTTACAGATAGAAATAAAACATTTAATAATGAGAGCTTAATAAACACATGTTAGTTGATTAATTGTTAAGGAATCGAGGCTGAAAAGAAAAATCACCAGAGGAGCTTCTGGCAGAAGCTGCCATCGCTAATCCACCCATTGAACTTTTCTGTCTGTCCCAGGTTGACATGTCTACCGCCTTGGGCACACACTTCTTTCAAATCATTGGTATGCCACACTGAACACAATCGTTTGTGGAAAATATTTGAGGGAGTTTGGATGTAAGTAGATATTATAATTCTTTTCACCAATTCATATGAAGATGAGTTGACGAAGCTGGTCATAATCTTGGGATTATGATTGAGCCTGAGGACATTTTAGGATCTTTCCAAGACGATTGTACTTGATGAAGTTTTTTAGCTTCAATAAATCATGGGCGTGATATTACAGAGACCCTGGACCATTACCTCCCCTCCGCCTAAAACACACACTTATTATAAGGTTAGGTATTCACAAGGCCTTTGTAGAATATAAAGAATCAATCTTCCTTTAAAAGGGAAATAATTGAGGCATGAATCAGGAAAGGAGAAGTATTATTGTTGGCTGCAGGAAAAACAAGGTAATGGAAAGAAGGTATCAAGAAAGATGAGGAAAGAGAGATGACCCTACAACTGAGGGGCAGGGGAGAGTGGTATTATAGACACATGCATGTTAAGTTAAAATAGAAGAGATTTCATTGCCAATTAGAAAAAAACAATGATGGCTAAACACAACACGTGGTGGATTGGAAGAGAAAAGGAGATGAGAGAGGCATGTTAGAAAAATGCTCGCATGCACAAAAGGAGAAGGAATTAGAAGGAAGTCAGGTGCGATTGGAGCGTAAGTTTCTGTATCCTAACTGAGCTGAATTCGATGCAGTGTTGCCGTGTCAGTCAGGAAACTGATGTGGAAAAGGACAATACACTATGAATTTCAACTAATCAGCGATGGTAGATTACTTTTCCAAAGACGGCGGTAACGGCGGTAAAACTGTCTCCACCCCCACAGGGTCTTTAGTCATGAGATCTTGCCACCCCTCATGTAGCGATAAAGCCAAATTCCCCTCGCCTCAAACCTGGGCTGGCTCTGTGGTTACTTCGAATGACAAAAAGTGATGTAAATCATATTCTGAAACTTCTGAGCCCGGGCATTAAACAGAACTCAAAACGTCTGTGCTCTAGGGGAAGGTGGCCATTATGTAAGGCTTTGACTAACCTGAGGTGGCCATGCTGTGAAAAGACCAACACAGCCATGTGAAGACACTCTGTGGGGAGAACCAAGGGCCCAACCCACAACCTGCTCTGGGTGCTCAGCCAACAGCCAGGAGCCAGGACACTTTGGAAACGGAACTTCTCATCCTAGTCGGGCCACCCAGCCCATGCCCTGTGGAACAGAGTTGAGTTGTTCCCACGGAGCTCTGGCCAAACTGCAGAAATTCAAGCACATCAACATTTTAAGTCATCGAGTCTTACAATATATAGTTTGAGGTTCTCTAACCTCAACAGTCTTTGTACACAGAGGTGTATATTCATGATGATGGGCCCATTTACGGGGGGGATCTTGCCTCCACTTGATTTATTTAAGGGAGCCCCAACAGAATTTATACCAGTTAGAGTCTAGACAGGAAAACAGAGGCCACTCCAGAGATTGCAAACTGGGGAACTCAATACAGGGATCTTATACAGGAGACGGAAGAGAAGCCAAAGGAGAGGCGACCAGCTGCAGACCAACATTTGAGAGCTGCTACCATCCTGGAGCTCACAGAGTAACGGGGAGAAGCAGCGTTTCCAGAACCCAGAAGCCAGAACCATCTTAAGGAGGCTGCCTTGTGGAATGTGGGATCATGGCGGGTGAGATTAGCATTCAGGAAGTGGAGCTGGAGGGAAGAAGCTGCCTATGTCCCTCTCCTGTCTTAAGCCTTCCTCATTTGCATGGACTGACGTATGAGTGCAGTGACTGCTGAGCTGAAGAAACAGATCTGAGGGGCACACATCACATTGCACGCAGAGTGACCATCCCCGAGCCAAGGACAGTTCTGATACAGGTTCCCAGCCAGATGTTAGACCTGCTCTTCTCCCGAAGCTTCCGTCCACACACAGACTCACTTCTGATGGACTTCACTGCTGCACAGGCACATTCGAAATGCATTTTAAATGTGCTGACCTCACTGAGCTAAAGTGACTTTGTTGTTGGGGTCATGTGACCGCCCACGTGGGGAGCCCCACAGTGTGTGATCATAGTGGATAAAATTTGAGGGGTAGGGATTCCTAAAGCCAGTCCTTTTTTTAATTCTTTATTTCCGGAGCTTTTTCTCACTATCTCATTCCTCTGACACCTTCCCAGGAACGTTCTATGCCCTTTTGAACTGGCCTCTTAAAATCTTCTTCGTCCCTCAACTAAACCCCTCAGGGTAGATGCTTTGCTACCTGAGTCCCAGGGCGTGTCCCCTAAGTGCAGGGCAGGAGAAGAGACAGCGGGCAACATCAAATGAGGAACGTCACAACACCCGGTGAGGAAATGAGCCTCTTTGCTTCAAAACTGGGTGGGCGGCAGCAGGTAGACAGCCAGAAACAAGAGATTTAAAATCTCCGCCAAGAACCCAGAGTGAATTAGGAACGTGCTGGGAGCAGCCTTGTAAACCCCTCCCTCCCTAATTGCAGTCATTAAATTGTGCCGCATGCTTGGGTTATTGATATTTCTATGAGACATCCCTCATGCGCAGCAATCACTTCACACAAACATATACGTCAGCCAATAATAGGAAGAGCCTCTTCAAACAGTTAAAAGTCCTAGTCAGATGTCTATCAGGGTGTCAGAATCTTGCAGAACATGGGAGCACTTCCGTTACTGAATCGCAGTGGTAAAAGGAAATTAAAAAGTTATGGATAGCCGTCCAGAAGCCAGCGACTGATCTGCCTGGCCCGGGAAGAGCGCAATGAAGGTGCCAACTTGGGCCAGTGAAGCAACGTCCTCCACAACTAGACTGAAGAACAAAAAAAACGACAGCAACTTGTCTGTTCCCCTTCCCCCAATTCCCCAGCACTGTTCCCATCCCCCCAATTCCCCAATAAAAATCTTTTTTAAAAAAAGGTATGGATAAAAAAATGAAAATACAAATATCAAACCATGGAACCAGTTGCCTTATTAAGACATACTTGACTGATTTAAAGCAACTTCTCATTATCCTAGTTTTGTCTTGTGAGAACCTGATTTTGTATGAAGTATTGTGCTGTGCCATTCTAAAAGCAAACCTTCTTAATCCAGGGAAATGTTGTGAAAAAATGTTTGTAGAAAAATTATCTTCATTTTTTTAAAAATGAAGCCACCAGTAACATATTTGTTTCAAAACTAAGGTTTGCCTTGGCCTCTGGATCACCTGTCACGGACCATCCTACAGAGACCAGGATAGTCAAGAGGAGACACAGGGGTGGGGGCCCGGAGCGGCGCGTCCAGCTGTCAGAACCAGAAGCAGACGTGTGGGGCCCACAGGTGACAGCCTCTGAGAACTGTCTGATTGTGTCAGATCCCGTTTTCCACTGAATGGAAGGCGCTCACCATTTTCTCACTCTCACTCTGCTAACTTCCTTCCCGCTTCAGACTCCTTTGTTTCTCCACATGGAGGGACTGTCAACCTTGCCATAGGTTAAGCTTTACGATTAAGCGCAGCTATTAAAGCCCTGTTTGGGACACAAACGAGGCGATCGTAGCTTCTTCATTCGGCTTTCTCTCCTCTCTTAGTGTCTTCTTTACCTAGCGGTGAGCGAGGAAAGGATGACAAAATGGAGGTTTGGAAAGCTCTGCCACGTTGGCCTTGTGAAAAAGGAGCAGTTGCTTACCAAAGAAATCTTGCACAGCACTTGTGGAGTGGAAAAACTAAAACCACCCCCGCCTAACATGTCTCTTCTTTCCATCAGATGATACTATGACATTCTATCCCTTCAGGAGCTACCACTGTCCCTTCCCCCCTTCCCTCCCAAATATCTTTGTACTCGCGGGTGCAAATGACATGATTGCAAATCAGAAGAGTCTGCGTAGATGGGAAGGGGCAGTGTGGCAATGGCGGCCTCGATGCCATCTGGACATGGGTGGGTTTTCTTTGACCCGTAAGATAAGTATTTCATTTCACATCATTAATTACAGTCATGATAGTAATTCCACAGCTCTCACAGCACACCCAAGTGATTAATTAGCTTTGGTCAGTCTGTTTAGGTCAATATATCAGATAACTTCTCTCCATTGTGTTTTTTGTTTTTTTCTCCAAGTGTTTTTTAGTTTGTTTTTTCCTTAAAACTTGAAATCACATACATTTTAAAAGAACAAGAGAAAAAAAATGCAAAAGGGGGAAATTCAAATCTTTCTATTCTGAATGGACATGTTATACACAAAGTATTTACGTCTTTTAAGCTAGTCCTGGAAATCACGGTCTAACCAGTTACTGCAGAGGCTATTGAAGGCTTTGGCTACATTTCTCCAGCTGGGGGCTGGTTCTCAGTGGGGTCAGTACAACTGCAGCTGGCATCAGCCATAGAGATAAGAGCCGCCTTTGGGGAGGACTTAGCCCACACCAGACAGTTAAGGTCTTTGTGCAGTGTTTCCACTTGCTACTTAAAACAACTTGCAAGGGAGTCACCATCATTCACGTTTCACAAGTGAAACTCCGAGCCCTCAGGGAGGAGGGACCCAGATAAGGATCCTACTGGGGTCACGCTCAGCTCCGGAGTCAACACGAGCTTATTCTGCAGCCTCTGCTCCTTCTGCGGCTGTAGGTGGTCCCTGAGGACAGAACTCCAGAAATAAGTGCAAAAAAATCATCGGGGATGGTCATGAGAAGCCCTCCCACCTCTCGCCGGCCCACGGAGAAAATAAAACAACCAAAACTGCAGTGAAAACAGGAGGAAAGGGCTAAAGAGCAAACGGCTTGTCTCCCAGAACAAATAGATCATTAACTTCTATTGCAACACTTTTAATTTTGAAAACTTTTTAGTGTCAAGTAAATATCACATGGAAACGGATAATTGACTTCACTTTGTTCAGCATTCGAACATAAGGATTGCTGTGTTTCATAAGGCAGATCCTCTTTTGTGTTTGTTTCCTCGCTGATGTTATGCTTGCCTATATCCAAACAGAGCTGTTTGATTGGACCTTTTTTTACATAATGTCAATAATAAAAATCCTTGGTTTTAAAAAATAGGGTGTTTTGTGTTTTTTCTGCTGATGACCCACTCACTGCCAGATGGATAACAGTATAAATTATGATGTTGCCGATCGATCCAAAAAACCCACATGCTTTAAAATTGGGAATTGAGACTCTTCTCAGGAGTGAGCACCAAAAGGAGTCTGATCAGTCCAGCTGCACCTGGATTACAAAAATTCCAAACGCTAACACATCTGTTACACACAAAAGGAGCGTGAAAAGTGTTCCTTTTCAAGTTTGGCAAGTAAAAAGATAATTGATAATTCTCTCTAAAAATGACTGGGCCTTGGTTTTATAGATATTTATAAATATTCTAAAGTGATGCCATTGAAAAATCATTCAGAGGGTTTAAGAGCAACAATGTGACTTTCTACAGAAGCATTTCTGAGCTCTGTGTTTTCCAATCACTCGGGCTTCAGCGTAAACAGGATTAACAGTATCACTGGAAAAGCAATTTCAAGGTCTGGGAGGTTTTTCCAGGTATGATAGTTTATTTTTAATGGGCTGTCCCTCCGAAAGGAAGAAATATCTGTATTTTACTAAAATATGATTGGTTTCATAAAAAGGCATACATATGCAGCTGTGAAAATGAATTTAGGGACTCTTTCTCCAAATGACAAGATTAAAGATCTTGAAAATATCTTGAAATCTATCTTTCCCCGTTATATATGCTTTCCCTGCCATGCACACTGTTCTGTGTACCTACTGAAGGTGTCTGTGAGAAGGGAAACTCAGAAGGCACCCTTCACGCATAAAGGTGTCTGCATGTCATCACCCCGGAGTTTACAGTACATTCCAGATATATCCCTATATATCTGTTGGTTTGGTCAAAGATTGTGTTAGAAGTGAAAAGTCAGAGTGTAATAGCTCTATAAGTTTATATGTTCAACTTAACTATTATCTATGGCTGAATTTTACTTGTGATCACTTAAGAGAACAGCTTTGTTTTGTTCTGAGAGTAGGTAAATATATAAAAGAGAGACAATTTCTATGACTCTTGTGCCAAATTATAACTGGAACAGGAATAAGAACCCAGGAAACAAAAAGTCATCCATGTATATGCTACTGAAGGATTCAGGCTGTTACCTTCCCAATGACCCGGGAAGCGGAATTTAATCATATCTGCAAAGGAGTAATATATCTCATACATGCTGTGTGCCACACAATTTGATAAGCTCACCCACATATTACTGCAAGAGGCTTAAAAACGTGTTTTCTCCACCAACTCATAGTATAGAGTACAAAACAATGTTTGTTGCCATTTATAAAGCATTAGCCTATCGATTCACCTTGCTTCCGTGAAAAGATACATTTAAATAGACTCTATGATTTGGCCAATTCGAAGAGAATAATATGCTTGCAACTTTCAAGCCTCTTAGAAAAGTGTACTAGTTCTATAATGTTTCCTTTATTTCCAATAGGCTTGCATTTTCACTTATTTTATTTACTAGAAATGCTTCATATAACATTCCAACCACTGAAGTATACATACATAATAGTTAAGGAAGTGGACTGATGTGCTGTTTTCCAGTGTGCCACTCATGTCTCTATCTACATTTTCAGGACCCAGATCTTCATTTTCCCCTGGTATTTACTGTGAGGTTTTTGAGGATTTCCATAACATGGAAATTGTATGACTGGCGAAGTGTAGAAGTCTAGACATTCAGCAAGCTCACAGCGTGTCAGTCTGGGAAAATTTCCCATAGTGATTTCATCAGTTGAAAAATACCATGGATAAAAATACAGTCAGATCAACTCACATGGTACTATGGCTATGAATACGTCGCCTATTGTAGTGAAAATTGTGAAAATGATCCAGGTTCCTTTGGCAGTACTCTCAGCAGTTTTAATTTGTTTACTGGTCTGTAAATATACATATGAAATAGTGTGATGGAGACATAACTCGTTGGTGCGGAAACATAGTTAAAAGTAACAGGAAACAAAAAGCGCCACGCAGCAGTCCGATTACTTTGGATCTGTATGCTTTAACCTAGAGAAGGTGTTTTGTATGTCAGCAAATGTTGCATTAGTGTATCTGGTTACAGCTCTGAGATGAACGGGATTCATTTTCCAAAGCCAGGCACAATTTGGATGCAAATAGAATGGAGTTAAATATAGAAGTCATGTTGAACAGGAACGGCGCGATTCAGATCTCAGACCTTCCCCTCTGTCATCCTGGGGTAATTTACTAGAGAGAGGTTTGCCCAGGGAAAGAATTCTAAACCCCCAGGAATGAAAAGTGTCTTGGCCAAACCGACTAAAATGTGCACGGCTTATGTGATTTGTGGCTTTTCCCTCGTGTTCACCGCATCACGTGATTGCAGCATCAGAGCTGAGCTTTAGCATTGGTTGGCTTCCTGACCTCCCTCCAAATATTCTAAAACCTTGTTCATAATTCTCTGAAGACACCTGCTTTAATATTTTCTTTTGCTTGATAAAGGTTTCCATTCAAAATTGTAAGCTACAAAGTGGTTGTTTGACTAGATCCACAAAAATGAATGTTAATTTAGGGATAATATGACACTTTTCTGGTTCTGTCCACCTCTGAGTAATTCAATATGCTTAAATTGTCAATTTGAGGAACATAGATACCTACAAATCAATAAACTACATGGGCCATTGTCCTTTTTAGATTGTTAAAACAGAAAATGAGGTTTTTTTTTAGGCTACAAAAATCTTGATCTGTATGTTATTAAACCCATGTCAAAAACCTGATCGAATTCACTAATTTTTACGAAAATAGGATAAGCAGTCTATCTAATTGCTTTAAACAGTGGCTCTATGCCAACCAATCAAGATAAGCAGCAAATTACGCACTAGAGTTAAATTACCTTATCTTCTTATAAAGTCTCTTTCTCTAAGCAATAAAGCAAAGTTGGACTCTCAGTTGTTATCAATTGATGCTATTAAAGTAACATATACAATGTATTAGAGTATTTGCAGTGAACCATCTCGGTGAAGAAAGAGTCGTTTTGGACCCAGGTCAGAGCCAAGAGTTGTCTTAGACAAATGTCAGCGCCTGCAGGATGGCTCTGACTTCCCTCGGGACCCCTGTGGGTGTCAGGAGGGATTGGTGAGGCTGCGGTTAGGCGGCTAACAGCATTCAGGTCTCAATGCCTTGAAACAACAGTGGTTCACGTCTTGTTGGAGGAGACCAGCGTGGGTCAGGTGGGGCCCTGCGCTAGGCCGTCCGCACTCGCCGAAGCTGACCAAGTCTCCGCCGTCTGGAAGGAGCTCCGACAATGGGACGCTTGCCCAGTGATGTGGCTCGCCACTTCCACTCACATTTTATTGAGCAGAGCAAGTCACATGCAGTTCCTGATCGCCAAAAGGAGGGAAGCTGTTTTTAGGTGAACAGTGCTGATGGCTACCACCCCCCAGAATAAAGGATCATGGGAGAAGCTTTACCAATAACTCAGGTGGGCAAAAGCTTTGATTGCCACCCCCAACCTTGGAACTAAGATACGTTTTTTGTCAATAATAAGAATAATTTAACTCATCCCTCCTTTTTTTTTCCTCTCTAACTTCTCTTACAAAAACTCAAAGTCAGTCTTGAAGCTTTACTCTGCTTCAACCATGGGGCCTTACAATTTGAGATTCTATTATATATATAATAACTTTAACATATAATTTTTATATCTACTATTTATATAATTATTAGATCTTATATATATATTAGCTATAATGTATATTGTATATTGCTTATTAGCTGGGAGCAGCCCGAGGGAGTGAGGTCTCAGTGTGATCTCAATGGTGAATGTCAAGGTTGAGAAGCTCCAGGCTGTCAGCCAGCTGGGCTCCTCTTAGCATTTTTCTTAAAGTGAGATCTGAGCGAGCGCCCCCATGGCCACCACAGGTAATTAATGTGGTACTGCAGTAATCTATAGTGGTGTTATACATTATATAAATATGTACATATGTCAAATTATGAGTAATATACATTTCAAGTAAATGTAAACTCCAAGTTAGCCCAACAGCTAACAGCTAAGTGACAGAAATGGACGATTTAGTGCTAATCATCCCAGGTAAATGAATTAGCTATTAAACATACTCATTAACATTGGTCACTTTTTTTGCAATTAAAAACACTTGTCTTAAAGCAGAATTATTTCTTTTCCATGAACTTCTTCTTCAAACATATAATGATCTGATTTTAAAATGGACACCTCTATTTGATTTCTCAAAAATTACTCTTGAACACCTCTGGGAATCTTTTGTTGGTTAAATCATTCATTGGCCTCTCACCAAAATGTGTGAAATTTCATACAGAATCTATACTTTTTTGCTTTAAAAATTTGCAATTCAAATAGTTACCCTTTGAGGTATATCTTTCGGATGACATATTCTCTTGGCAAATAGAATGACCATATGTGGCTGGAGAAAAAATGGTTTCCAATAAAAAGGCTGTTCCTCCCTCTCTGGGTAATACCTTCAAGCTGCATGACTGCAAAATAGCAAGGGATGGGGAGACCTTCACAGATGGTTTCTCAAACCCTCATAAGCCTGAAATGTCATGGAACGTGGCTTCGTGCCTCATGCTTTAATGTCACTAAATATTTTGTTTGTTTTTCACAGCATGTTATTTCTAGTACAGTAATCATTCCTGGCTTCACTTTAAATTTTACCATAAGGAAGAAAGAATACTAGTGTAAATAAAACTAGGGAGTTGGGTTTTTTTTATTTACAAGCTTTGGTTAATTACACAGAGGTCAAGAAGTGCTTCCCAGAAAAGAGCTCCTACTCCACTCAGCACTGGTCTACAGAATCTAAGTGTGTTGAATTTCCAGCAGCTTCCGTGTGTCTGCGCTGAAGCTGGGAGACCCCAAAAGAGAACGACTTAGTTGCTTTAAAGCAATGTTTAATAATCCTAATACATTTTAGCAAATGAATTTAGAGTTTCAGTACTGATGCATAAAGTAATAAACACTTGTGAAAATTCCTTTTGGATAACAAGCATGGGGTGTGTGTATGTGTGTGTGTGTGTGTGTGTGTCTGTTTGTGTGTGTGTGTATTGGTGCTAAAGGAATCTAGTCTTATATTCTCACTCCAAAGCACACACATATTGAGATTTGCACCATTTCACTTCAGGTTGCTCAAATCTAGCTAACTGATTCGAGGAAAATTGTGGTTATTTGAGAGCTAAAATCTCTTGAGGCTCATAGGGCTGGTGCCCTATACCTAATTACCTAATTTTGAATTTTAATATTTTATGTCTTTTCTTAAAGAGATGCTGTAACATTGAATGAGCGCCAGGCCCCCAAACCTAGATCACACTGATAGTCACCATTTCTCTCTCGATGTGCTCTGAAAGCTTGTTGAACCAATGGGCTTTAAAACCTTTTCCTGCTTTGTGATAGGAGGGTCAGATAACCCTCAATGTTTATTAAATCATACATGACAAGAAAAACATTCTGAGATGTCCTAAATTAAATTAAAGCAGGCCAGAGGGTGGAAGGAAGACACAGAGAGGTTAATGAGTTAACAACTACAGGGCAAACCAACAAAAGACTGTTTACATTCCTGACTATATGCTGAAACTTTGAATTAATTTCCAGGTGGCTATTTCTGCAACTATCCAAAGAGAATGGCCAAGTAGCTACCCACCAGGCACCACAGGACACCAGACACCACCAGACACCAGACACCACTGGACACCAGGCACCACCGGCCAGCAGGTGCCTCCACTTGCTAACCATAATCTTTCCGGACCGTTGTCCACCACCAAACCACAGGAGTAAATACTTCTTCCACTATCCCAGAACTAGCCCTGCCTCACCTTCTCCCACCCTTATCTACAGCCAATGTCAATTCTTTCAAAACGACTTACATGCTTCTTCCCCAAACCGTTTGCATAAAAGAGCCCGTCAATCCCAGGAAGATGAACATACTGTCTTTTCCATCCGGCCTTGCTACTGGTATTGACCTCAGGTTCCAGGAACCTGGTCCTTTTGCTGCCTAGCAATTGGCTCAAGAAACACTTTCTTTCAGAAAAACACTTTCAGCTGTGCAAAGTGTTTCACAGCTGAAAGTTTTCCATTTAATATGCAGCAGATCAAAGACAACCAAATCTTAAACCAACAATGAGGCAAAGCAAAAAGTAGCCCAGTTGACATCATGAAACCACCAATAGGTACTGGAATTTGTGGTACATTATTTCTGTAGGTCAGGGTGAAAATAAACCTCAGATGAGAAAGTGGGTGGAACCTTTCCCTTTATTAGAATCCGCACTACCTTGATGTCTGCACCCCACATAGGAAACATCTTTGTAGGTGTATGTCATCACTGCTCCTTCCTGTGAGCTCCACCTCTCTGCGGTCAGCGCATTCCTCCAATAGCTGATGAGTTTCTGCCATGTGCAGTGCACTGAGCTTATGGGATAGAGCCATGCTTCGTGGTTATTTTCCATAAAGATGTGCTCCAATGAGGGTTTTAAAAATAAAAGTAGATTTTATATCACTTGGAGATCTTATTAATGGACTTGAAATGGTAAATTTGCCAGACTGAAATTTTTGGTTCTTGGTCAGGTCAAGCAGACTGAAGCAGTCTTTGACTTTGTCAGGATTATAGGATGTGGCATGATATAAACAGAGCGACTAAGAAAGTCAAGATGGGTGCCTCTAGAGCAGAGTCCACGAATACCTACGCTGAGTTTTTAATTTTAACAGAATCCCAAAGGACAGATTGAGGCAAACACAGGACACTCTATGCTTAAAATACTAGGAGGTTATCATAAGACTGGTTTGGAAATAAAGCAAAGGAAGAAAGGCGTATATTTTTAATATTTGCCATTAAAAAACAAAACAAAACTATGACAGACAGGAATAGTTAATGAGACTACCATGCATTCCTTAAAATGCAGTCCAGGAGAGAGAGGTATGAAAGTGTTAAAAGGAAAGTCAGAATTCAAATGGACAGTGTAAGGGAGTAGAGACATAACAGATCCCTTTAAATTGGAAATATTTTCAAAGATAGGCTAGTAGTTTTAAAAGCTAAAACTTCTACTCCAGCATGTATGTAATTCATCATGAATTATTGAGTTATCCTTTGTTCATTACTCAAGAATATGATAAACTGGAATTGGAGTGGATCTTTTGTTAATAGGTTTAAAAATACTTTAGTAATTTTATTCAAATTAGAATTCCTATGAGTCATCAAAATTAGGCTAATAAAAATATATAAAGAAAACAAATAGATTAGTGTATAGCCTCCAATACATATCTATTGGGTTGTCGGAAAAGTCATGACTCATTTTTGCAACAAAAAACAGAAAAAAATACGTCATGACTTTTCCGACAACCAGAATTTACCCAAAATATTATATTGTTTTTCAAGTGATAAAATTGACAAAAAAAAATAGTAGCTAGTCTTTGTCAACTTGTCTTTGTCAATTACTGAGCTCGTGGTTCACGGGTTGGGATGTGGCTTTTCTCAGGCACCAGTGACATCATCAGGCTGACGCTGGCACGTTTCCTCCGAGCTCTTGCAGCTCACCCAGACAAGGGTTTTGTGTGTTGTTTGTTTTGATTTTTAGCTTGCAGATTTAAAATCAGTCAGTTACAGGGAAACAATGAAATAAAGTAGATGACTTACCATAATATGACAACCCTATTTAAATTCTGATTTAAATAAAATAAATTTAGTGTATTTAGTTTGCCATCAACTGTTTGGATACCAGCTACTAATGGGAGATCTGAAATGATGCTTAGCTCTTTTAGGGTCTACACAAGGAGAAGCAGCCTGAGTCCATGCCATGTGAGCACTGTGTGTAGTGACGCTCCTTTTTTGGAAATAACTTGGTTAATGTTGATAAAGTGTTATTATGTTTTAGAACTATTTTAGAACTGTTTTAGAACTATATTTAGAACTGTTTTAGAACTATACACAAATGGTGTCATTTCATGAAAAACCAACTGAACAAAGCAGGTACTATTGGCATCAATATACACAGGGAAACTGGGGCTTCGGGTAATGGAGTAACTTGCTGAGGCTAACTTCATACAATTATTTTTAAAAAGTTAAACTGACACAAAGATCAGAACTAAATTTTTACATTCATTTGAAGATTCAAAACTGGTCCAGAGTGAATTCTAGGAATCTCATGTTTGTTTGGTCTTTGAAGAACCAAATTAGGACAAACTTTTCAAAACCGTGTCATTTTCAGGTTAAGTTATCCCAAACTATTTATTCAATGTGCGTGGACTATAATTCTTACACCACCATTGTAAGTGGACATCATCTTCCTCATTGTACTGTCTTTAATGGTGACTGGACAAGTGTTCAAACAGTGGGTGAATGACAGAGTTAATGGATAGATTTATTAAGTCATTGGCCAGTGACAACATATACCAGAGAGAAAACAGATTTTCCTCAGATGGGTTTGAAATGCCTGGCACACACTGAAGTCGGCTTTCTGGGTTGGTTTTCCCATTCCCCTCAGGCAGGGGTGGGATACGTCCTCACCAGAATGTGTAGGATTCTGGGTGAATCGATGGCTATTAAGGAAGGTGTGTCTCGCAGCAGTAAATTATGCAAATTTTCTTCAATATTCAAACAGGCTAGACTCACAAATGTATTTGTAAGTTTAATGTTTGATATACAGAATGTCGTTCTCAATACTAGAAGAATTGTAGGTAAAGGTTTGCTCCAAGGTCAACATGCAAATGCCAATTTAACCCACGAAGTGGGTGAAATCTATTTTATGTCTAAAGAGAAGTGTTGGAACCCAAACAGGTTAGGGGCAACAGTGGAGGGTTTCAGGGGCAAGGCCCCTCATGTGTCACGTGATTCCTAGGAATAGCGTTTTACAGCTGTGGCCTTGCTGATCCAGGTCTAAACCCTCTCCCATGAAACATAAAAGAACTGTCATGAGATTTTTGTGTCGATGGAGGAAAACACAAAAGGCAAGAGAAGACAAGTTGGGTATGAGGAAGAGGTGAGTGGGAAAAGTCAAGTCAATTTCTTCTGTATCTTGAAATATTTTTTACAAACACTCAATTATTGGGCCTACATTTTCCTGGTGAGAGCACAGTCACATTAGGTTGGACTTCTAGTCCTGGGTATTGAGCATGTAAGAAGAAAAAGTCACACGGGAGCTACATTGAGGCAACAGCAGTTTAAATGCATATTTGGCGAGTGTGTGTGTGTGCATGTTGTTATAATCCCTTTCATACCAGTGCAAAACCAATGAATTGTAGAATGCGGGTACAATCCTTGTAGTAAGATCCAAGCCATCCTGTAAGTAACATTGAACCCTTCTGTTTAAAGTTACCTGTGAGTTCACATTAAAGTAGCTCTATTTCTGGTTGGCCGAGTGGCACGTTGGTTAAGAACTGGCTTGGGATGCCAGAGGGCCCCAGTTCGGATCCTACATATGAGGGCCAATGACACTGCTCTCTACAGCTAAGATGCTGAACAACAGCTCAACCTGGAGCTGGGCTGCCATGAGTCGCCGGCGACGGCGTAGGCTGCAGCCCCAGTGGCAGTGGGTTGCCATGGGCTACTGTGTGTAGCCAGCAGCCAGCGTGAGCAGCCACAGTGAGCAGCCGTCCAGAAGCTGGCAACTGATCTGCCTCGCCCGGGAGGAGCGCAATGATGGTGCCAACTTGGGCCACTGAAGAACAAAAAGGACAGCAACTTGTCTGTTCCCCTTCTCCC
>NW_017731724.1:234176-287114 GCF_001890085.2 Hipposideros armiger
CAGTGAAGCAACGTCCTCCACAACTAGACTGAAGAACAAAAGGACAGCAACTTGTCTGTTCCCCTTCCCCCGATTCCCCAGTGCTGTTCCCCTCCCCCTATCCCCAATAAAATCTTTAAAAAATAATAATAAATTAAAAAAAATAAAGTAGCTCTGTTTCTTAGGTTGTTGTGGTACCATGGAGTTTTCATAACTACTCCTGCCCAGAAAAGTATGTGAGGCTGAAAGCTAAAGACCAAGAATCTAGCTGTAAGAGAGTCTCTCTAAAAAGGCAAGTCAACATAAGAAAAGTTTGTGTTCTTTCTTTGTTTTTTTGTACCTGCTGGAACTTAAGAGCAGAAAATCTGCTTTATCAATTGCAACCCTCTTTGAAACAGCCATGTATCCTGGGATTGTGTAAAATGACAATTTTTCAAGAAATACCTCTACCATACCACATCAGAGTCAATGTACAACCACTGTCCCCAAAACTCACTGTGGACAAAGACTCCACCAGAGCTTTGTAACACATCCCCACGGCTCTCACACTGGGAGTGCTGGGCCCACCCTCATTCTGTGTGATCTGAGATTTGTCTAATATTTAATACAGCTGCATTCCCGTGTCCAGAACCACAATTTTAATAGACCCTGTGATAGCCAAAGGCACTTTTCTTCTGACTAGATGGTTCATCCAAGCAGAAAGCAAATTCCTGGGATCTGCACGAGCATAAGGGGTGCCATTCTGAGTCTTTTGTGACACTCATCATATGAAAGTAACCACCACCTTCGTGCTTTGCATGTCAAATATGAAAATCCTTAGTGTCAGATAAATAGCTTACCTGCCAACACATCTTATGTGAAGGCTGATTCGGTGGGGTCAGGTGTTCCCAGGTTCTTAATGAAACCCCTACACAGTATATTTCTGTGCCTTGAAAGATCAACCAAGCTTCCTAGAAATCTGTTCCCATGGAAGAGCTTTCCAAAAAAAGTACAATGACTAACAGTCTCCACAGCTTGGGAAGTGGGGCTGCCTGCCCCTACATTCATCACAGGAACATCCAAAGTTAATGTCATTATTATGCTTAGAAATTGAATACCTTACAGGAGCTAGCATTTCAAAATTAAACACATGTACCTTCAAACTACTGACTCACAAAATGAGTTTCCTGATTATCGGCATGATATTATTTTCATCTTACACAGCCTTCAGAAAAGCTCCAATGGACACACAGGCGTGACTTAGGGCAGCCATTCTCAAACTTTAGTGGGTTCTAGTTGCCTGGAGGGATGGTTACAACTTGAATTGCTGGGATGTCCCCTGGCTTTCTGATTTAATAGGCCTAGGATGGGGCCTGAGAATTCTAGAAAGCTCCCAGGTGATGTTAATGCTGCTAATGTGTGGACCACACACTGGAACCACTGATTTAGGGAATAACTGGCATTAAATTACATCCCTTCCATGGGACACAAAGAAGATAATATTCTACTCATTATATGAGGAACAGCATTATGCTTCTGTCTTCAGAACTTTTTTAAAAATTACTTTCAGAATTATTTAAGAGTTTACAGAAATTATGAAACCAACCATAACGAGAGGCTGTCAGTCTCTTGATAACCATTTTTTTTCTTTATTCCGGAGCCTGCTGGGAAGACAACACTGTTTAGTTGTCTCATTTCTCATTTCTCCGTTCAGAACTGCTTGATTTTCGCCATAGCACCGCTAAACCACCACTTGGAGGCTGCACTATTCTTACTCCATATATTCCCAGAAAGAAGAAAAACATCAATAACTTCTTCTTTTTCTTTCTATAATCAACTGATACGTTGTATTTTTCTTTTCCTTCAGAGAATAGTTTGGCTCATATAAAATACTTTTCCATTGTTCCCTTTAGTGCAGCATTTAGTTTTCTCTGTAAGTGATCAACTTATTAATGCATTCTGCCTATTGTGTTTGTTTGAGGTAATAAGAAAAAAAGTCCACCAAATCATCCCCTTAAAGAGGGCTGTGTGGTGCAGAAGAACGATGCTGATTGTGACATCAGAGGTGTGAGGCCAATTTCACCACCGCAAAATGTCCTGTGACTTTAGCACATCACTGAACCTCTCTGGACCTTAGAGTCCCCATTGGAAAATATGGGTGGTGGCGGGATGACTGCTAAGCTCTCAAAATCTTTTTAAAAGTCTAACTATTTAAAATGGTTACTAACAATGAAATCAATTATATAAACACATTATCATTTATAATAGCTGTAGGTCACATAGCAATGTATTATAACCTTAAGAGCTATTTAACATAAGATAAATTATATTGAAGTTACCCTTATTTCTAGAATTTATATATTAATAACTGTTAATGTTAAGTTTTAATACATTTGCTTCTAAGACCCTGAAATTCTACTCAAAGAAAAAAATGTTTTTAGATTTTTAAAATTAAATTTATTGGGGTGACTTGGATTTTAAATGAATTCACAGGTATTTTAAGTGTTCCAATTCATGGAATCTAACAAGACGTTTTCTAGACTTTAGCAAAGATGACAGTTGAGTAGATATTTTGATTTTGACTGGATGTATTTAAAGCTGACTATATCAGGAACAGTCATCACGATTTCACTGTTACAGTTACATAATTTATTTTAAAAGAGGACATTTTGTGTTATCCAAAGTATATCTTACACAGTAAAAATGTAATTTTTAAGATAACATGTAATTCAATCTTTAATGTATTTCTTATGTGATATATTTTAAAAGTAGAATTTTGTTGCCCATTTTCAAACCCACGTTCTTAAGAACGCGTTAAGCATAGAAATCTGCTCAGAGCAGAAGAAAGCTGTGATACTTCCAAAGCCTAATAATCACGATGCATTTTTAATTGCATGTAGCTCAACATATGCTGGCTGCATAAATGCATACACAATGTTCAGAAACATAAAGAATTGACCTTTTTTCTCCCCACATTCTCAAACAAGTAATGAAGTTGGATTATTTATTAAGCTTTGAGTTCATATTTTAGAAAGCTGTGTAATTGTTGCATTTCACATCTGCTTATAAATTCCTTTTTCCCTGAACACATGTGATCACTCTATTCAATACTCATTTATTATTTGTACATTATTTGCATATCTACAAAAGAACATACCACCACTTTATAAATATGATTACATTTTGATTACCAAAAATGATCAAAATAATTCCATTTGGATAATAGAACAAATCTTTTCATGGTAGAAAATAAAAATAATTATAAATTTCTCTTGGTGGTAAAAGTTTGAGAACCGTTAATATTGCCCAATTCCATCCTTTAATAAATGATGTAAACTTGGGTTCATACTGATGAAATGGCTTATAGGATATCCTATAGTATCCTGAGACCTGAAACCCAGATTCCAGGGTGTGACAGACCTAAGCTCTTAACCCTCCATCTCTTAGAAGTAAAACCAAATTGCTCTCTAAATGTGTCCATTGACTGAGGAGCTAGCTCAGATTATCTATCTCAGGAAGAAACTAAGAAAACAGGACAAACAAGATGCATGTGGACCCTGAACAGGACCCTGGACCAGAAAGTGGGCATTCGTGGGACAACTGTTGTAATCCGAAAAGGTCTGGAGATGAGTTTACAGCGTTGTTATCAGTTGTCTCTATTTTTTAATAAAGCAACTCATTTAAAATGCTTAATTCTTCATAGCTAAGGTTTTCATATAACATTAGCCAATAACTCAAAAGATTGCAATGACATTGGCTTAAATCGTTTTAAAATTTACCCAAATTTATTATAACGGTAGAGTGACTTATGGGGTACTCTGACATGAGAAATGTCATTCCCCCTCCCAGGGAAGTTTTTCTGTGACTCTGTAACCTAAAACCATGGTAGAATTCTTTGAGCAAAGTCAGTGCCCTGAGATACGGCACAAGCCCTCCTCAAAGGCCCAGCCTGAATTTGCTGGAAATAGTTTAATCTACCCCAGACTCTCTGCTCACTCTATCTTGTACTTTTCTGAGGTTTCATCTCCATCAATTATTAATTTCGCATTAACTATGAGACACTATCTTAGTTCTGATCATTGTTTATGTGCTTTTCAAACAGGAATCAACGTTTCCCTTTTAAATATTTAAATAACTCCTTTAGCCAGTTCCCTAGAATAATCAAATTAGTGGCGTCTGCTGGCACAGAGATATTGTACCAAAGGGAATACTACAGAAGGTTTGATTAAATTGCAAGAGCCTTGTTCCTATTGACTTCATGTGTTCATAAAGCAGCAGACTGAATTGCCCAAAGGTCACAATGCACTTATCGCAACTGGGGTAGAGACTGCTGCAGTCTTCCCTCTGCGAAGCGCAGGGTTGCAGGGACCCTCCCTCATATGGTTTTAGATCTTGGTGTGTGTTGGAGTCCAAGAAACTTCTAACAATCATTCATGAGCTCCTAGGTCCCTGTGGGGATTTCTATATTCACAAAACAGGTTATTAGACTCACTGTCCAGAAGAAATGTCTGCTTCTATAGCAGGAACTGCTGAAGACATTTGCCTCTTGTACCAGAATTCTAATTTGTATCTAAGTTTATTTTTTAATCCTTGAAAAACATTTTGTAAGAATGTTGTTCAAAAACTTCAGTGGCATTGTCACAGTGTGGAGTTACTGTATGGCGCCTACAGGTTTCAGTGACGTATGTGATGAAGTGTTGCATGCTTGTAGAATCCTAAAGCAAACTAAAATCAGCCAGGCGTTCCTCTTGGCTCCTTTGTAAAGTTGTCCAAATGTCTATTGCTTAGTAAGCGACGGTGCTGTTGGGATGAGGAATGAGTGATCTTTGGGGGGTGAGGGGTCCCATCTAACTCGTATTCACATGTTTGCTGCATGTACCTTGGAAAGTCACCTATGTCACTGGTTCTTCATTTTATCACCTGCAGAGTGGAGGCAGCTCTTACCTCCAGAGACGGTTGTGGGGAATGTGTGAAATCAAAAGGATTTGGTTCTTCGAATATGTGCCCAACACATGCAACTTTCCACGCCTTACTAATACCTTTAACAGAACTCAATTTGGAGAATCCTCAGCCCTTCATTCACTTTCTAAGTGGTTATTCAATTTTCAATTCTGGAAAACCTGCTCAGTGGCATGACCCTTCAAACTCGCTCTAGTTCGTCTCAAGTCTCATGACCTTTATACCATTCCTATTTTTTAAAATCAACAGATGATTTTGGCAGCCTCCATGGGTTGCTTTCCCAAAGGCCATTTCTACCTCAGCATCACTAAGGATCTCCTAGATCAAGGGGTAAGGGGTCCATAGGAGGGCACAGGGCCAGGCATAATGACGTCATGCTTCCATTAGGACAGTGAGAGCTGACGCAGGGCAGGCTGCCAGAGTGCAACAGATAAGTATTCAAGGTCCCTGAGCCAGGAGAGGTCAAGAGGACTGTCATGGCTGATAAAAGACAACCAACAGGCATCTATTATTTAATTCATCCTTACAAAGATCCTAGGAGGTAGGTACCACTTTGCTGCCAATTATTAATTCCTTTAAATTGAAACTCTGAAACAGAGGTCTAGCCTATATTGACAAATGTTTTCTTCCAATCAACAAATGATAATTATGCAGCAAGTTGTTTCCTTTGTTTGCCATATGAGAGAATACCAGTTTTGTATAAGTTGGCAGTTGGGTTTATTGTTTAGTCTAGATAGATCGCCTTCCCCAAAGAATGTAGAGTTTCCAGAGTCTTGGTTACTGAACTCAAAGAATTTCACCATCAAGTAAATTGGCCATCTATATCATCTATGTATGTGGAACTCAAAACAGAGGAAAACGAAGGCCTCTAAATTGCCAATCGGAAGTCATTAATCATCTCTTGTAAAGCCCAGGGAGGCTGGTCATCGACCTCGGGCTTTTATTGCACTCTGACCCTAACCCTCCAGATGCTGTGATTTGTGAGGCCAGAGCGACTGGAAGGATAAAGAAGGTAAGCGAGGGGCTGTTACAGGTAACTCACGGCTGCTCAGGTTCACCAGCAACGGCAGAGGTGGGTGCCTATAAAAAGCAAGAACCAGACGTCAGACGGGTCCTTAACCCATTCCCCTCTTGCTCCACCAACAATGTGGGACTGTAACAGGAGCTAAAACACACCCATGTTGTGTGAAGGCTCTGAAACTTGAGGGTTATCTATTATAACACTAACATACTCTTATCTAACAGATTCACATTCAAATCCTAACTGTGACTGTTATACACTGTTTGATGCTCTACTAAATTAACTTGAAGCCCACGGAGTAGATATGAGAGTTGCAGGGGGAAGGGTGAGTGAGACCCCAGACAGGAGGTCATCCCAGTTTTCCGGAATTACAACTCGCCCTGCAGAAAACTTGAGGCTCCACGTGTGTTTTTCAATCCCTCTCTCTCTCTCTTCCTCTCTCTCTCTCTCTCTCTCTCTCTCTCTCTCTCTCTCTCTCTCTCTCTCTCTCTCTCTCTCTCTTTTGGTCATAATCAAGCAGCAGTGAAATTTATGTAATTGAAACTCCATTTTCTTCTCTTGTCCTGCTGTATTCTGAGGAATAAAAGGGATCTGGAAGTGAGACTTGGAAGTAGGGAGCTGGGATTCATAGATTCACTACTAACAAAAGCATATGGTGGCCAAAATGACGCAGAGACATACAGTTTTCATATGACAAGAGTACATCTGCGTCAAAGAAATGCATTTTCATCCCAGGTGCACACAGAGTAGGTTGTTGCTATGATGTAGCATGGTACAGTTTCTGGAGCTACAATCCTCTTTAATATTCTCCAAACATGCCTGTTTTTCTGGAGTTCTCCCAGGAAGAAATTAAAGTGTCAAGCTTTTATGATTTCAATCTCTTATTATGATTCATTTATGCAGTAATTCTCCTTAATGAAATGACACCCACGGGCCAGGCCACATCCTTTAGAGGAGCAGCAGTGCTTGACACCCAAGCTCCCCTACAAGTACCATCCTCTTGGTGCGGAGCGAGCGGGTAATGGGGTGGGATGGGGACAGGACACGCCTTTCCGCACAGGCGCATGCGCAGGGCTGAGCCTGCCTGGGGAGGAAGCAGGCTGGGGAAGGGACCCTGGCAGAGGCAGGACTTGATGGTGAGCGGGGGGATTCTGCCCTCTGTGGGCTGCACACCTACCTAGGAGGGTCAGGGACTGGAAGCCAATAGAAGAAGGCGCAGGAGCTGCAGTGGGAGAACCAAACACCAACAGTCAGTTCCAAGTTAATAGTAAATGGCCGACGCTCATGCCCTGCCATGCCATGTGGCCTTCTGCATCGGTCCCATTCCAGCTTCCGGAGCAGGGACTTCAGGACCTATCTGTAAATGTGACTCTCCTACCTTAGCCTCAGAGAAGGCTGAAAAGCCGTGTTTTGCGTGTCTCCTGCTCTTCAGGACAGTCATCAGTTAGATGGCTGTGTGCCTCCCCCTCTCTAAACATGACCTTGCAGTTGCTTAAGCCAAACGCCTTGGAGGCCTCCACATTACTGCTTAAAGCTCTCACCTTTCTGGGAGGCCTTGAACTTACCTGGACAGGAACGGCTCCGGGCCACAGGGTAGATGAGAGGCTAAACAAAGCCATGCAGAAATGGAGCTGCTGGGAGTGTGAGCTGGGAGGGCCAGGGGACTCTGTTAGTTTGAGTTCTTGGGAGCCACAAGGGGCCGGAAGGTGGCTGCAGTGACGCCATCTTTGGCTCATAAATTAGAGGTTTCTTATCTACAGGACAAGGAGAGTTTTAGTTAAAGGGCCAATGCCTAGAAGAGCAATGTACATAATCATAAAAATCAAAACAAATAAGCTGCTGCCACCAATTTCAGGCAGTTTGTGGGCATCCAGGCCTCGTGCAGCCCACGCGCTGCAGCCATCAGGACTGTTGGCAGCGTCAGTCTGCTTCCTGGGTGAGTAAGTGGGTAACTTATAAGGAAGAAGAAAATTCCAGATGTTCTTTACACAGCTTAGACATTTCAAGAAAAGGTAATGGAGTTTCTTTTGGAGACAGTTTTTCCTACTTTCAACTGTGAGAATACAGGGGAATCACATTTCAACTAGGAACATTTTAATAAGAAATTGAAAAAAAATGCAGAATATTTGATTAAAAAATCTCTTAACAAACCACTGGAGTAATCTAAATTAGAGGCCGCTTTTCCCCCTGTTAACATAAATGGGCGAGAATAGCACAGTCCAAGCTGGAATGTGAGAAGCAGCTCAGGGCTGGTTCTGAAATGGAATCATTTCTTGTCCACGATGCCACAGCCACAAGCACACTTTGCAAGAGGGACACTTGAAGCGCCGTCTCAGAGGCAGAGACGGACGCACCAAGGCGAGGGGGCCCTAAGGTTTTGCTGTCAGACCGGCCTGAAGGGAAACATCGAATTAGCCTCCCAGGAGTGCTGTGACGCCCTATGCAAACCCAGCACAGGACTGACAGAGCCTCCCAGCAAGAGGACTGGTTTCCTGCCCCACTGTGAAGGCTGACTGAGATAATCCCTGCGGAGACCAGAGAACTGGTCCTTACAGTGACTTCAGCTCAGAGGGCTCAGTGCTGTGTTAACCTGGCTGCCCCAGGGAGTACACCACAGGGCACTTGGGAAAGGAGGCGCAGAATTGAGACACCGAATAACAATAACTGCCGGCACCTGCAGCCTAAAGGAGCCCCAGGGACTCACATTCTCCTCACAGGACACATTTTATGGAAGATGAGGAATTCTAAGGAAGCCTAACTTTTAAAGAACAAATTTAATAGCCTAATGAATTTACTGAAGGAAAAGATGTAAAACTGAAGCAAATAAATTATTTTCCTACGAAAACAGAGTCAAATGACTAATGAAATGGTTATCGTTACGTAATTTAACCCAGTGTTACCTGTGTAACCAACCCCCCCAAAAAATCCTGCTTGAAATATCCTCTGTAGACAAAGCCATTTGAAAAGGGTTACACACACACACACACACACACACACACACACACACAATTTATTTACTTACAAATGACAATAGCTCTCAGGCAAAGGAATCAAAATTAGCAATTGAGTCATGTTACAGATTATTTGGGGGAATAAAATGAAAACTTTTATCGCCTTGTTGCATGATTTACTCTCCTTATCTTTAGAGAGTAGTTCCATATTTTCTAGTCATATTGACAAAAACATAATTTTTTAACTAATAAATCGCAGTAAGCAAGCTGAAATGAGAGTCCTGAGTTAACATTCCTCAATCTCACCTCCCAGAGTTGGCGTCCTCTGCTGTAAAAGGCAGATGGAGGGACTGGTTTTCAGAGGGTGGTGCTGCTGGCGTTTCCCCAGGAGGCCGGTGGGTAGGATCTGAAAATGGCGGTGGAATGAGGGAAGACACTGCTCTGTCTCCTGCTGTGGGCTGGCCCTAGACCACCTAGGCCTTTTGGGGACCCCTCGGGGCCATGCACCTCTTCCTCACTATGGTCTGCTGTCTTGCTGTGCATCTGAGCCCATTCACAGGGAACGCATATGTCTTACCCAACAATTACGTTCTGGACAAGGAGGCAGATCTCCTACTCCATGGGCTGCCTCTCTCTTTTCCTCTCCTTTTTTTTTGTCCCCACAGAGCTGGGTTGCAAGCACACCATGGGTTGCCTGACCTCATGCCCTCGTCCATTGTGGAGAAGCTGGGGGTCCCCAGGAAAAGCATGTTTGGACACAGTATACAGAACACACAACCAAAGAGCGGAGGCTAAGTGAAGAGTTTGGGAGAAGCTGTGAGACAGACCGGAGGGAGGAGATCCTTTGGGGAAAAGGGCAATGCAGCACCGTGAGATGGATGAGATTTAAGCAGAGACGGAGGGAAGGGCTCTGGGGTAAAGAACAGAGCAGGGCAATCTGTGCATGGGGGTTCCAGGAAGTAAGGATACACCAGCGCAGGACAGAGAAGCCAGCCAACTCGGTGTCTTTCATGATAGAGATTCTGCTCAGAACTATTCTTCCTGAAATCGATTTCAACATTTATTGAGCATCTATATGTGTCCGGCCATCTGCTATATGTTGGGAATGCAGCGATATAAAGGCATATACCATGTCTTCATGGAACCAACCATCGAGAGGGGGAACAGTTAATACAATATTTAATTATAAAGGATTCAGAAATCACAGCGGCATGCTGCGTCCTCAGGGAACATCCACCAACTGCCTGCCCCCAATGCCTCATCATTTACCTCCAGGGCACACAGAGGGGATCCCCTGTGGATGGGATCGTACAGTGGGTACCCAAGAGAAGAAGCGGAGAGAGCTGCTTTGTGGCCTGGCTCGGCCAACATTGGCTGTGTCTCTTTGGCAATTTAACTTTCTCAACATCCAGGTCCTATCTTTCAAAATGGGTCTAACAATACCTACTTTGCAGAAATGTTAAAATAACAGAAAATCAATGGGAATCGCCCTGCATGGTTCCTGAAATACGTTAGTGACTCAATAATTTATAGCCACTATCGCTGGCTTAGAACGATTTTTCCCCATCGCCTTAGCACCTGGTGAGCTGTCAGCTTTACTGACAGATGGAGGGCAGGGGAATGATGAAAACAGGATCAGATCTTAGCACTATGTGTTCAAGTGATTGAAGCCAACATTGTACTCTGGTCCAAGTAAGAGGACTTGACCTTTAATCAAAGTTGTTTCAGGAAGAATTTCTTAAGTACTGGGACAGATTCCTTGTTTTCTGTTGGTTGATACTGGCAAGAAGAAAAGGGGTATTTATGTTCCCGCATGATTTTAGAACTGAGTCTGCTAAGCCTTTGAAGACTTTTCCAGAATTATTGTACTACGCCAAGTTACGGCCTTACTTAAGGTCTGTTACATCCATTCCTGGATGTGCTGACGGCACCAGCAGCAGCTCACTGACCTGAGTGCATGTTTTATTAAAACTCTCCCCAACCACCTCGTTGGAGGAAACGGTGCCTAAGGAAGCATGGTTTTATACGCTTTCTTATGAACTCATGAAAGGAGCAAAGCATGATATATGGGGCACAAATCAAAAATCGATGCGAAAAAGTCCAGGAGTCAGGTCTCACTTTAAGGAAGGCATAAAGAAGAAAGAGGTAGAACATGGCAGTCATACCCTTGCATGTTGATGTGGCTTTTCTGCTGCTATGAACGCTTCCTTCTAGGATTTTCATAGTTACCTACGCTATTTTTTTTTTACACAAATATGATCTATGAAAACCCTTTTATAACCTCAGATGCCAATGGTTACTGCAAAGGACTTGTTTGAAAATGCAGGTGAGACTTCCCTGAGGGCCCCCTGGATACACTTGGAGGAGACTTGGTGAAGTCTTTAAAAAAGAGCTTCATACACCTATGTGCATGCTTCTTTGTTTCAAAATTCATAACATAGTGTGCTTTATTTTTGCTAAACTTTTCACCTTGGCACATGTATTAAATGTTCTCTGAATGTTTGTGTGAGTGTGGGTGTGAGAGTGTGTAAATGTATGTGTGAGAGTAGGTGTGCATATGAGGGTCTGGGTATGTGAGAGTGTGTGTGTGTGAGAGTGTGAATGTGCATGTGAAGTGTGTGTGTGGGTATGTGAGTGTGTGAGTGTAAGTGTGTGAGAGTGTGAGTGTGTGTGAGTGTGTGAGTGTAAGTGTGTGAGAGTGTGAGTGTGTGTGAGTGTGTGTGTGGGGGGGTATGTGTGAGTGTGTGTGTGTGTGAGAGTGTGAGAGTGCATGTGGAGTGTGTGGGTGTGTGTGAGTGTGTGAGAGTGTGAGTGTGTGTGTGGGTATGTACGTGTGAGTGTGTGAGAGTGTGAGTGTGTGAGTGTGTGTGTGTATGTGTGTGTGTGTGAGTGTGAGAGTGTGAGTGTGTGTGAGTGTGTGGGGGGGTATGTGTGAATGTGTGAGAGTGTATGTGTGAGTGTGTGTGAGTGTGAGAGTGTGAGTGTGAGAGTGTGAGAGTGTGAGTGTGTGTGTGGGGTATGTGTGAATGTGTGAGAGTGTATGTGTGAGTGTGTGTGTGAGTGAGAGTGTGAGTGTGTGAGTGTGAGAGTGTATGTGTGAGTGTGTGTGTGTATGTGTGTGTGTGTGTAAGAGTGTGAGAGTGTGAGTGTGTGTGAGTGTGTGTGGGGTATGTGTGAATGTGTGAGAGTGTATGTGGGAGTGTGTGTGTGAGTGAGAGTGTGAGTGTGTGAGTGTGAGAGTGTGAGTGTGTGTGGAAGGGAGTTGGAGCATCCCAGGGGGACACGGGAGGAACTTCCTAACAGGGTGGAGCCCTGGGTCAGAAGGACAAAGCTGTAGGAAAAGGAAAGGGGAGGACTTGTAACAGCAGAGGGCAGAGCAGGGGCACTGAAGTCCCACTACTACACAGTGGGCCTACTGTGCCAGTCGTTGGGCCCCCGAAATGAACCGGGTCACAGCTGAGACAGGAAAGGCCATTGAATACAATAGGAGCAACAGCCTCACACTGAGGGTGACACGTATACTGCAGGGAGCCAGAGAGGCAGGAGTGTCTTACGGGTGACCTCTGAAGGGGTCTTCAGCTCGGGTACTAGTGAGGGCTTCTGACTGTAATCAGTAAAATGCACTCTGGCCAAGCAACAAAACAAAACAAAGAGGAATGCGCAGGCAGGACTTGAGCGATACAGAAGGTGGAAGGGGAGCGGCCATATTCCTGAAAGACCTGGGAGGCCGGGCAGGCTGAGGGCGCAGCCGAGAATGAAGAAGCAGCAGGTTCCTCTGGGCCCCGCCACCCGGCTCGTTAGCTCTGCGGTGACGAGTCTGTGCCCGAATCTCTGCTTGAGGACGTGGAGGGGCTGGCCTGGCTTGGATGCCGCCCTTGGCAAGGAGGGACATTTCGCCATGACTGATCATCGCCCCAACTGCACACAATCTTAGCTGTGTAGTTCCCCACAGCAAAACTGGGGTGCTGCTTCCTCAAGAATCGAGGGTGCATGCTCGCCAGGGGGACATGCCCACTGCTCACTAGAGATGGGACGGATTTCTGCTGACAACGGGCAGGACGTTCTTCCAGCAGCAAAAGCGGGGTGAGTAAACAACCAGATGGGAAGTCGCAGGTGACAGGAAGGGAATGGAGAGCAGGCCTGCTTGGCTGGAGCCAGGTGGTGATGGTCCTAAGCCGTAACTGGGCCAGAGTTGGACAAACAGCCTCAGGACCACACAAGTAAGCTTCCCCTTGTACACAAAGGGGAACCAGGAAAGGTGTATGTGAGCAGTGCTCAGGTTACTTGGAAAGATCTTTGCAGGGAGGCAGGATCTGTGATAGGAAGAATGGTTAGGAGGCCGTTGCAATGTTCACGGGAGATCTAATAAAGACTTAAGACAAGGTAGGAGTAATGGGATGTGATGCTGAAAATAAATTTCTTTTCCAAAGAGAAACTTAAAATTGTATCTCCTCAATGAAGGCACTCCTCTGTGGCCTAAATTTAGTTGTTGTCACCTCCAGCCACACCAGCTATGCACGGCCCACGGAAATGAATGGTTCTCCCAACGCCGTGTGACATGGCAGACCTGCCCAGAGTTTCTGAAATATGTAGGTAAATAAATATCCACCGCTTCGTCGTAGAGACCTCCAGTGCTCAGATAAATCAAAAAGTCCCAGCAAAGCAAGGAACGGAAACAAAAAATATTGGAGACGGCAAGGAGGGGCTGGCAAACAAGGGACAAATAAAATTATAAGAATGATTTTACACTCTGAGGATGATGGATCTGGAGCTACAGACAGATGGAGAGATGGATTGCCAGAGGCAGAGCGGCTGCAGAAAGAGGAAATCAGCTATGCACGTTCCACTTAACGGTTCAGGAAACCCAGTTACGCTTTTCATCCAAGCACAGTGCTGTGCCTTGCACTCTTCTCCAGAAACTGTTTCCTTTTCCAAGTTCCTATGGCGTGCCTGCATCACGGTGGGAATGGCTACCTACCAGTCAGTCCCAAACCCTTTCTCCCACGCCTTCCAACCGGCGTCCAGAGAGCCAGGTGCATCTTTCCCCACATCCTTCCCCTGGGAGCGGCCCTGTGGCAGAACGGAAAAGGCAGCCTGCTGGGGGCTTGTGGGAAGATGGTTCCTTCTCTATAAATAGAGGAGCTCTGCTTTCTGCCTTGAGACACCCTTATGTGAGGAAATGACACCTGAATTGTGGAAGGTAGACAGCAATCCACTTTGCAACAAAAAGAAAAATGCAGGAGAATCACAGAGGCTCGGCTCAGGTCCCACCACCTTGGGGCTGCCCAGTCAACATAGAGTTACTTGCTTCTCGTTAAATAAACAATGCATGTACTTAAAGTTTTAGCCACTCCTAGTTGGGCTTTCTCTTACCTGCATGAATGTTCCCTGAATGGATACAGTCCCAGCTAAAGCTCATAAACCATGCATTGCTCATATCACAAGTATTTGAATCAGAGCTGGTTCTATCTGCCACCTGATAAGTACATTGTACCCAGGCAGTAAAGGGTCATTATCAACTGGGTCTTTTGCACCATCACCTCCTGGAAAAAAAAGAGGAATATTTATAGAATTGATGAATAATTATGATAATAAATTTTTTTAACATCTCAATCAAAATCATTCATTCTCTCTCCTTAATTTCAAAATAGTACATAACATTTCTATTTTAACAAAACAAACATGAACTTTTTGATATGTAAGATTCAGTGGTGGGTTTCTTATCAATTGCTGAGTTTTCCATTTCCTAATGTATGAAAGCAATCTGCTTCAGGAATTGGAATGTTCTCATTTTGTTATTGTTGTTGTTTTTATTCCTGAAATGAAGTTACTCAAAGCTGGCGTGACAAAGGTGTCCTGAAGCATCGCAGGGCAGGAATCTCAGAGATCTTAATTCTGTGTACTTTCTGTTTTTAGTTTTTGACAGACTGAAATGTGCGTACATTGTGTAGCCTGAGCTGGAGAGGTGAGTCAGTGGGAAGACATGGGGAACAACCTCTCACTAACTGAGTGTTATAGACTGAAGGTTTGTGCGTCCCCAAAATTCGTATGTTGAAACACTACCTCCCAATGTGATGGTATTAGGAGGTGGAGCCTCTGAGACATGGTTATGAATAAAAGAGGTCATGAGGCTGGAGCTCCCATGATGAGATTGGGGTGTTTATAAGGGTCCAGAGAGCTTGCTTCCTCTCTCTGCTGTCCACCAGGTGAGGACACAAGAATTCAGCTATCTGCAAACCTGAGGAGAGCTCTCACTAGAAACCAACCATGCTGGGACCCTGATCTCAGATTTCTGGCCTCCAGAGCAGTGAGAAATAAAATTCTGTTCTTCTTAAGCCACCTAATCTGTGGTATTCTGTTATAACATCCCAAGCAGACTAAGACACTGTGTGATAGTGGCAAGTTACTTGCTTGCTGAGTCTGTTTCCTTGCCTGCCAAAATGGTACTATATGTGCCTGTGAAAATTGTCTTTGTCTGGCCTGTTAATACAAAAATACCATAGACACTGGTGGCTTAAACAACACACATCTATTTTGGATAGCTCTAGAGGCTGGGAAGTTCAAGATCGAGGTGCTAGCAGATTCAGTGTCTGGTGAGAGCCGGCTTTCTGGTTTGCAGGTGGCTGTCTTCTCACTGTGCCCACACATGGTGGAGAGCAGAGAGGTCTCTGGGGTTTCTTTTCTAAGGGCATTAATCCCTCATGTCCTAATTACATCTCAAATGCCCTACCTCCAAATACCTTGGGGGTTAGGATTTCAACATATGAATTTTGGGGGACACAAATATTCAGTCTATAATAAGGATTAACTACCCAAAACAAACAAATAAAATACAAATGCAGTTCCTGACACATGGTAGAAATAAGTATTATATTATTACTATTTATTAGCATTATATCTTCACTTCGTTATCAATTATAAAAGACATCTTACTTAAGCTAATAAACCTCTGTTCCCTAGGGAACTGTAAACTGGCCCTCCATCATCTTCAGAATAAAACTCAATATTTAATAGAAAAAAAATAATCTAGCACACAACAAAGATAAAATTCAAAATGGCAGACATCAAAAAAATTGTCTTTTATGCCAAGAAAAAATAAATATGATTAATAATTTAAAAATCAATTAATTGGGGAGAAAAACACAGACATGATGGAGATGATGAAGATGATTAAAAGAGCTATTATAAATGTTCTCCATATATTTAAGGGGACAGAGGAAAAGAGGAAGACAAATAGGACAGAACTTAAAAATATACAAAAAGCTCCAAAGGAATGTTTAGAGTTGAAAAAATACAATATCTAAGATTAAAAAAACAATCTAGATACAATTAATAACAGATTAGATGAATAGAAGAAAAGATCAAGATCAGTGAATTTAAAGACACTGCTATAGAAATCAACAAAAAGGAAACATAGAGACAAAACGATTGGGGAAAAAATTGAACAGAGCATTAGTGAGCTATGAGAGAACGTGGAACAATCTACATGTGGCAGAGGAGAGAAGAGGGGAGGAAAGGAAAGAAAAAGCATATGAAGAAATAATACCATAAATTTTTCTGAAATTTAAAGCTGAAATATGAATTTGTTTTAAAACCAAATTTTGAAACTGAAAACCGAAAACTCTAAATTTAAAAGTCCAAGAAGCCCAACAAATATCAAGAAGAAAAACCACAGCAAGCACAACTTTACCAAATTGCTAAAAACCAGACATAAAAAGACAATTGGAAAAGTGGCCAAAGAAAAAGAAGAGAGATTCATACAATGGTAAGAACTACAGAGGACTTTTTTTGTCATAAAATATGTAAACTAGGAAATAATACACTCATTTGTAAAGAACTAAAAGAAATGCTGTCAACCTAGAATTATCTATCAACAAAAATACTTTTCAAATTGAAGGTCAAAAAAATTTTTTTTAGACAAATAAAAAGCTCAGATAATTTATCACCAGAAGAATATTGCTGCAAAAACCTCCCAAAACATTAGGAAGTTTTTCAGGAAGAAAGAATATGGTAAAAGACGGAAATTTGGATCAACACAGAGGACGAAAGAACACTGGAAATGATAGGCATGGAGGTAAATGTGAATAACATTTTTCTCATTTTCAAATTTCTCTAAGGGATAATTAGTCCAAGCAAAAATAGTAACTTTTATTAGTGGGGTTTATAGCATATGTACAAGTAAAACATATGGCTACAATGGCAGAAAGAATCAAAGGGGGGAGATGGAAATATTCTGTTGTAATGTTTTAAAACTATAGATAAAATGGTTTAGTGTTATTTGAAGGTAGATTGTAATCAGTTAAACATATACATTGTAAAACCTAAAGAAATCATAAAAAATAGCTAAAATATGACTCATGGTGATAAAATGGAATTATAAATAATAATGCAAGCATTGCAGAAGAATTCAGAATCAAGAAGTGACAAAAATAAGAAAAAAGAACACATAGACAAAACAGAAAACAAGTATCAGTAAGGTAGATTTGAACCTAACTATATCAAAATTACATTACATGTTAGTGGTCTAACACTTTAACTAAAAGACAGAGATTTTCATTTTTGATGAAAATCGAGACACAACTATATGCTTTCTATAAGACACTTAATGTAAATATAAGGAAAAAACATAGGTTACAAGTCAAAGAATGAGGAATAATACCATGCAAACACTAATCAAGAAAGAGATGGCTATATTCATGTCAGAGAGGCCATATTAATATCAATATACCTTTTAGAAAAGTAATCCCATGATTTAGGATGCAAAGAGGCATTATCTAGACTAGAGGAGTCAATTCAATAGGAGGCTATAACAATGATAAGCGGGCATGCACCTCATGCCAGAGCTCTGAAGTACAAGAAGCAAACCCAGATTGAACTGAAAAGAGAAGTAAACAAACCCACAATCATAGTTGGAGAGTTCAACAGTCCTTTTCAGTAATTGGTTGAACAAGTAGGAAATCAGTAAGGATATAAAGGTCATGAACAATGCTATCAACTTGATCTCAATGACATTTATAGAAAATGCCCCACAACAGCAGAATAACCATTCTTTTAAAATGTCATGGGCCATATTCTGAGCCACAAAAGCAGGTCTAAATAATTTGAAGAGAACAAAAGTCATACAAAGTTGTGTCTTGACCCAATTAATTCATACAATTAACTGTATTAAAATTTTGATTAATAATTAAAATAGTAATCAAGAACAGAAAGATATATGGAAAAATCTCTAAATATTTGGACATTAAACAGCATGCTTATCAATAATCCTTGGGACAAAGAAGAAATCACAACACACCAAAACGTGTTTAATGTATGTAGCTAACGCAGTGTTTAGAGTGAAATTTACTGCCTATAATTTTTATATTAGAAAAGAAGAAAGGTTTCAAGTGGATGATTTAAATCTTCCTCCTTAAAAGGTTAGAAAGGGAAGATTAAATTAAAACAAAAAGAAGAAGAGAAAGACAATAATAAAAAGAGGATCGATCAGCTAATGCTTTAAAAAATATAAACGAGCAACATTACTCCAAGTAACTTGCTTTTCTAATCATAGTAGCAAGTACCTGGTTCATTCAGAAGTGAACAAAGTGAGCTTCAGAAATTGTGCAACAGGCAGTGCCCAATTTGGTGTAAATAACAAAATGGATTTAGAATGTTCTCCTGGTAATCCATAATTAGCCCAGGATTCCCAGAAGTGTTATGATAAAGTACTGAAGATGACAGGTAGGTGAGTTTGGGAAAGAGCCCTCTCTGGTTTGTTTAATTTCAATCAAGACTCGAATTTTAGAAGACTGAATTTAATTACTCATTTTACAATGGTTAAGAATCTAGCCTCTATAAAAACAGAGACCGTTTATTATTGTGCATGTTGCTTAATCTCACCTCAGGCTATAAAGCAAAATTTCAAACTCATGATCATTTAGCTGAAACTCATGACTGAGAATTCTGCTTGTGTTTTTCCTTAAGTAAATTTGAGGGGATTTTGGTTGTTTTAATAAGGGAATGTTTTTTCATGGAATTTATTAAATACACATACACACGAACGCACACTCGCAAAGACACTTCACTTTTACAATGGGAAACCTCTGTTATAATTGAAAGTCTTTGCAATTAACTTTGCAATCACTGTATTTGAATTATTCTAGGCAGATATAAAAACTAAAACATATGCTCCTCTTTTAAAGCCAATGAAACTTATACCACAGTCTCCCAATACTATAAATAAACACTTTTATAGAATTTTCCAGTTCTCAGATTCCAAGTGTAATTTCTGAAGATTGTAGATGATTATGTATATGTCCTAGAGGCAGACCTTCGATGGGCTGATTCCTATAATCCATCATTTTTTTTTCTTCCTGTCTGTCTTGCACCATTTTCACACTAGATTGTGCAGAATTTGTGATGCTAAATGTTAGAAAATGTATAGTTTGTAGCCATCTGCTACACCACATGGTCATGGGTGCTGCTTCTCTTTCTCAAGACACTCAAACTTCTTTTAACAAAATTTGCCATTTTCACTATGACAGTCTTCCATGTTTACAAGCCATTCACAGAGATGTTTCAAAGGATTGAAACCAAATTTTACATTTCCATTCTGATGAAGATGGATTACCATGTTTCTTCCAGGATAATCGTGGATTGCTTCCCTTACACAGGAATCTTTGGAAATACAAGTGAATGCCTTCAAATACAACAGTGCAATTATGGAGTTCGCTTTGTGGTCTTTTTGATGAAGGTCAATATGATCTGTTGCTTTGGTGGTAACCTATCTCATAAAATCCTTAGATCTTCTCCACCAGATACCCTATACAAAGATAAAGCAATCATTAAAAAAATATATTTCTGCCCATTAGTATGTGAATGTGCTTCCCCAAACCATAAAGCTCAGAGGACACAGGGAGGAATGGTTTCCCATGCCCGTTGTCCCCCATCCCTGAGGATGTGGGATTTGAGGGGCTTCTAAGGAGGAGGGTGGTGAGGGGAGGGAGTGGGCGGCACGATGGTTTGGGCTCCAACTGGCTTAAACTGTAGTGGACTCGGAGGTCTACAATCATAATGGCAAGTTACTATCTTGCACAATTGAAACAACCGATTAAAATTGATTATACAACAACCTGCAAAAAGTCCAGAAACACTTGAAGGTATTTTATTACAATAGGAGTGTGAAAGGCGCCTGTCCCTTCCCGTCCTCCCTCCGGCTTCCTCCTTCCTCCTGTGATGGCATCAGAGGCCCCTGTGACCATGATGAATGGGCTGCCGCAGACACCACGTGACTGCTCCGACAGGACTGCTGCAAGTCAGCGAGCAGCCAATACATTTCCAATTAAATACTGTATGTGCAAGAACGTTTTTGGCAAAGGCATTTTTTTTTCAATCTGCTAAAATAACCTTGAAAAGAATCTTAAAATGAAGAAACATATTTCTTCCTATGCCATTAGTTGGTCATAACTACGGAAATACTATCAATGCCAAAAGCTGGGTTCCAATGCTTGAAATAAAACTTCTCCACACTATTGAAAATACCTCCAGCTCAAGAAAAATACCTTTGCTTTTTATTTTTCCAGCTATATAAAGAAAAATAAATGATTGTTGGGAAGGCCTGAGGTTAATTTGAGAAACCAAATTTCCAAAATGAACAAGCTGTGTATAGCTTACGAGAGAGAGAGAGAGAGAGAGAGAGAGAGAGAGAGAGGGAGAGAGAGAGAGGCTCTTATGATCCTAAACAAGTTTTTATTCTACCACTTGTACTTTTTAAAATTTAGCCAGTTTATATACATTACTATTCACTGAGACTAATTCATCTGCACTTTTCAGAAAAAAAAAAGACTGAGGCTATAGCAAATAGCAATTTACCTCTCCGGGCTTTTTAGCCCCGGTTTGGTGTGATATTTGCTTGACCAGCTCATTCAGCTCATTTCTCAGGGCAGCCCCTGCCTTTTCTGAGCCAGCCACCTCACCCTGGGAGGAGGAACCATGAGGTTGAGGCCTGGAGTGCCAGCCTTGCTTTGCAGACTGTGGGCTTCAGATAAGTGACCAGGGTTCTCGGGGCCTCGATGTTCTCATCTGGAAAATTCAGATCATGAGAGAATATTTGAAAAAGCATTTGAAAAACCCTAATGTGCTAAACAAGAGTGAGGTACTTTGTAATATTGTCAGTATGATTCATATCACGGGCCTATTTCAACTTCCAGGTGCCGGTTACATTTAGGTTTCAATTTATCCTTCATGGCATTATTTGACCCAAACAATTTATAGCGCACCTTATCAATTTTGATGAACCTTCAAAGACTCCCTTTGTCAGCATGGGTTGGTTTTAAGGTCTTTCTTTGTGACCTTTCTGGGTCTCCTGTGGTCATTTCTCCTGGATGAGCAAGGTTCATATTTATTCCACGTTGACATCTTTGATTGGAGCCTGTGGATAACCATTTTGCTTTTTGTATGAGATTTCAGTAAGGGAGATAGCTTTTGAACTACCATCAATGCTGTTTCTGTATTTGGAATGCCCTTGATGGTAACTAGCCCAGCCTTGCTTCTATTCTCTAATACGTCTACTTAAGTTTTGAGGGAGATTTTGACTTACCCTATATTGAGAAGCAATTCTATTGACCCGGCATAAATATTCAGGGTTCTTCCTTCTTTCATGCATTGCACTTTTCAGCTTCATGTTTTATATTTACAATAACTGCTAATTATTGAAAATTATTTAATAATTATTTACAGGAATACTTATTTATTTAATATTATTTAATAATTATTAATAATTATTTACAATATAAAAAACCATGTTCTTTAAGAGTTCACCTTCAATTTATTTCCTTACTATTCATCATTTCCTAAGGTTCCTATCACTGTTAGTTGAATAGACCTGATCATAATGAGAATTTGAGGATCTAAATGAATGAGTTTTTAAATACCAACTAAAGTAATGAGAATAAAGAAGGAAAATTCACTGAAGTGCTCTGAACATGAGACCTTCTACCAGAGTGTCACAGACTGTCTGATACTTACATGGGCTCTGGGGGGGGGGGCTGTCACATCCTTTTGTTATCGGTATATATTATTACAATTTTAATACTTTTTTTTTCTTTTCTTAAAATGTGTATACATTTTTTTGGCGCCCTCATTTTTTGGCACCCTCAGTATATCCCTTTAGTTCTGTTTCTCTAGAGAACCTTGACTAATACAAGGTTAATTTTGCACCAATTTTGCACGTGAAAGTTCCTTCTGACGCCCTCTTTAGTGCTGAATGTTGGCATATTTTAAAACGTTCCCCTCCCTGATCGGTACATAAAATGGAATCCCCCGCACTTGGGCCCGGCTTCCTCCTGCGAAGCTGTCTGCAGACATGAGAAAATAGCACGTGTTCCAGGGGACAGTTGAAGCTATTTCCAATGGAAAGATGCCTGCAGTAACATTTCTTCCTTCTGACAATGTCAGTGGTTGTTCCTGTTCTTCAAATTCCATTCAAAACCAGTGAAAACCAGTGTATTTTTTTCTATCTGAATACAAAAACCCATTCTATACAAAAATACGATATCGTTTTCCTTGTGCAGAATATTTTATTTACTGTGGGCAAAAGTTTGACCCCTTTAACCTTTATTCTAAATTATACATTAAGAAGAAGGGGTTAATTACTTCTAAACTCCAACAAAAATTATGTTTTCTGGAAAATGGATTCCTCAGAGCGAACCTGTGGAAATTTGCAGACTCCCTGTTAGAATACAAGTGTCATCATAGCTTTTCTTTATTCTGCTTTGTTTTTCTTTTTGTGATGAAAATAGTTAATGACGTTATTGTCTTATTATTTCAAGTTGGAAAATTCAGACTATTCTCATTTTATATATTGTCCTGGTTTTGGAAAATATCAGAATTCAATGAAGGGTGTTGGTTAGTATCCTACTCATAAGATTTAGAGTTTAAAACATTTAGCAAGATTATGTTTTAAAATTAAATATATATTTAGAGGCAGGCAGACCTTACCGGTAGCAGCAAGATATATTCCTATTTTCCTGTGTATTTTTTAACATAACAATAATATTCATTTTTATCTAGATTTTACCTTTATATTTAAAAATATCTAATTATGCTTTATCAATTTGAATATATTTAGGAAATGGTTATGTCAGTTCAAAAAAACCAGCTCTGTACTATATACTTGGCAATTTTATGATCCCCTTAAATATCCCATTATCTAAGCATCAGTTGATATCATTTGGCTGGTTTCCCACTGCTGGTAATTGGAGGTAGAGCCCAGGGTTGCTGCCAACACCTTACCATGCACAGAAGACCCCAGGACAAAGGCCTGTCCAGCCCACATGCCCGTAGTGCCCTGGCTGAGAAACCACGCTGTACGTGAGATAATGCTGCCGACGCTGACTGGGCCACTCATTCACAAAGCCACAGACTTCTTGGAAATATAGCCTTTTGGCTGTGTAACAAAACTAACATGTATCACATCCTCATTTGGGCATTCTAAGAAGAAACGTGATGCAGGGGAGACACCTTTGCTAAGCCTGTACAAGAAAAACAACAGAGTGATGCTAAGAAAAGCACGACTCCACAGGGATATGAATATCACACACCCAGAGAACGCCTCAGGGAATGTTTCAAATATACAAAAGACCAAGCTTAATATACCACAGCTGTCTGGAAGGCAGATGTGGGCCATTATTGGAACTTACGTAGTTGTGATTAAATATAAACTGCTTTGAATCAAGGGGTGGGTTTTCCTATTATTGAGTTTTAAGAATTCTTTGTATATTTTGGACAACAGTCCTTTATCAGATACATCTTTTGCAAATATTTTCTCTCAGTCTGAGGCTTATCTTTTCATTCTTTTGACAGTGTCTCTCACAGAACAGAGACTTTTAAGTTTTAATGACGTCCACCTAATCAATCCTTTCTTTCACGGGTCATGCCTTTCATGTTGTATCTAAAAATGTATCATCAAACCCAAGGTCATGCAGGTTTTCTCCTTCCTCACAGAGGCCGCCTCCAGCCTGGAGCGATTCTGAGGTCGCAGTGGGCGGCGTTTCCACCAGAGTGAGCTTAATGGCCACCCGCTTGCTTTCATGTCTGCTTCCCACTGTGCAGGCTCAGTACTCAGGTCAGCACGTCCATTCTGCTGTTTCTGTGCATTTTTTACTTACAAATTAGGCACCTAATAAGATCTTATTTGAGAAAATGTAAACATATACAGGTGTAGAAAGGGTCCTATAACGCCTCTGTGCACTTTTAGTATGTCCGCAGCAAACGTCTAGCTGCAGTGAGCTGCCACGTCCTCTCTCCAGGGACTAATTATTGGTTTTCTGGGTACTGTAGTGTCAGGGATGCAAAGGTTTTGAGTGGTCCCCAGAAGTCATGCTAATTTTAGTGTGAGGTTTTGTAGATTGTGAAAATTTTCAAGAGTCATGTATGACTTTATAGCAGAAACACCTGTGCATGGTTGTGTGTGTGTGTGTGTATGTGTGTGTGTGTGTGCACATACAAACACAGAGGCATATTTACATACCTGCAAACAGAGGAAAGATATCAATGTGTATATAGATACTTTCATTTATCATTGTCCAATAAACATGTTTAATGTTTACTCATAGATTCCACATTAGTTTTTGGTTTCCAATCTATTACATTTTGTACCATAGTTTAATAAACATGTCCAACCATTGAATATTATAGTTATCTTATTTTCTATCTTAAATAAAGAAATGTGTACCTTCATATAAATGGCCATTTGACCTAATTGGGTCATTTTCTGGAAGTTGCAGACATGACTGAGGAGCGATGCTTGTACATTTCCAAGTGCCTTCCAAATATTGAGCAAGAGTCACATTTCAAATGTCAGTATTTATTTCTACATCGATACTATACAATGGTAGTGGTAGTTGTCAATTTATATATGTATGGGTTGTTCTTCTAATTCCAAATAAGTTCTGAGGTGTCTTATTTCCAAACCCATGTAAGCATGTATTGAAATTCATTCCTGTAGTTAAGAGCTACATAGTGACATCATTTTACTAGAAATAAGATACAAAATCCCAAGGTAGTGGATCAATAATATGGCTGAGCAATATATCACAAGTTCTTCTAAATTATTACATTTGCACATCCAACTGGAGAGTTTATTCTTTCCAGTTTTGTCTTCTGTGAAACTGGAGTGGTAATACCCAACTCACAGGGCTGTTTCAAGTCTTAAATGATATTCGGTGTTAAATGAGAATCAGAGTTCTTTTGAGATGGGGTGCAGACAGCTCATTTTATGCCTCAACATAATTAGAAATTACTACATATTACATACCTTTGGCGTGTTTATAAACATTTTTATGGAAAATGCTAAATCCGTAAATACCAGCAGCTCAGTATTTAATGTGAGGTGTCACAGTGTTTCTCCATTAAGTGCTGCAAAGCAATGAATCAATGAATAAAGATTTTTGACCACTTGTGGCATGCGTTGAAGACACAAAGAAGAATACAAATGAACTTACTGTCTAGCAACGGGGGAACACATAAACGCTCGCAAACGACACAGCAAATATTAGTGGGATGCACAAGCAGCAACTGCTACAGGAACTCAGGGGAGCTCAGAGGAGAGAGGGGATAGGAAGCGGTTCCAGGAAAATGAGCTTTCTGCTGGCTTTGAAATGAAGGTTCAGGTTTAGGTGAGTGTGAAGAGCATCTCAGTAACGGAGAGCGCAGCGTGATTATGGGAAGGTAGGCAGAGAGCTTGCGTAGCCTGTGCATTCCTCAAGACACATATAAAGATGCATAGATGTGAGAAAATGGTTGGGGAATCTTAAGAAGAAAAACTGTGGCTGTGGTGTATAGGATGTGTTGGACCTGCCACAACGGAAGACTGTGAGATCTGTTACAAGCTTAATGCATGATTCCCATCCATATGTATTATAAATGGCTCAGCTATAATTATAATTAGCTTATTTTAAATAAGGGCACATGACAAATCAATATACATTAACTATCAAATATCAATTTATGCTCATTATATACATGTTTCTAAAGACACTCCATAATTCCAATTACACGCTGTGATGTGTAGATGATGTTAAATTAACGAGTGACTTGCTTTAAATACATACATAGTATTCGCTATTGATCATACAATTCACTATTATGTTCACTATTATAGTCACATGCTATTCACTATTATACACTGAGTTTAAAATACTAATGACTGTTTTTCACATTTCAATTTGCTTTTAACAAAAAATTTCATTAGCTGATATATACTGCCAGTAATACTAACCACATGATTTTTAGTTAAAAAACCATAATTATAACACTGATTTTCCTGAAAATTGTGTTTTAAAATTGATGTAAAGTTTACAGTGATGCATTTGGGGAAAAATTAATAGCAAGATAAAGGCAGCAAAAGAAACAGAGGACATTTGAAATAACCAATCAAAAGCCCTTTCTAGGACCCAGTGATTATAACTAATTGATACAGCTTTGGCTTCTGATATGATGCAGACACCTTGCTTCACTCACTCATCATGTCACACTCAGAACCTGTGGCCTCCCTGTGGGTCACAATCATCTCAGTCAGATTCACAGCCACACAACAAACATAATCTTTCTAGAAAGGCCAGTCTGCCCCAGGATGAAACTGTCCAAGGAAGCCAGCCTCGGCTATGGCCAGTTTTGCATGCAGGGACCAAAACCAGGACAAAGGGGCACAGAGAGAATCAGTGCCCACCAGGAGCCCTTCTCAGCTCAGGGACATTGGAGTAATTGTCAGGAGTAATTACCAGGAAAGGCTGTGTCCACATACCCAAGAGAGAAAGAAAAGGATCACTGGTTCCTTCATTCAGAGAAAAGATCACACTTTGGATGGTCTATGTTCTCTGTCTATGAAATGGAAGAAATTATAGGTACCTCCAAAGTCCACTCTCCCAGCCTCATCTCCTCCCCACCAATTAAGTCTTTGTCCATCTCATATTTCTTCACAGGAAACCCTTCTGTGAAAGAGGGTTTAATAGGCAGAATCAGAAGTCACAGCAGAGTTTGAAGGGTCAACAGTTATATCTGAAGAATGCACAAGGTGTCTAGTAATACGTCTTAATTTTTACATAAAACCTTATGTGCCTCCAGACATAAATATATCAGCAAGATTCTATTGAATTTTGAAGGTCAAAAAGGTGGCAAATACACAAATACTGCAATAACGGATACGCTTCTGTATGTATTCAAATGTTCAAAAATAAAAAACTTTTATGTTTGTTCTAGAGTGAATACAATTTACTTAGAAGAATAAGTTTGACTTTTTTATTACTATATTCAGTAAAAATTGCATTCACATGACAAGCAGCACACACGCATTCACACACAGAAACAAAAGTTTCAAGGACAGTTGTTACCTTCCATTTATATAATTTACCATATTTTCTATTCTATTTATTCTCTTCTATTCTATCACATTTTAAAATATTTCCAACTCATTAATTCTTGATCACAGATCTCAATGCCCTGTTTGAAAAATCACCTAATTAAAATATCTCCTAAAGACCGGCCGAGTAGCTCAGTTGGTTAAGAGCTCACACTCTTGAGCAAGCTCTGAGTAACAGCGGTTTGATTCCCGGCCCGAGCTGAGCTGCCTCTGAGCTGCCAACAGGTGGCAGGATGGCTTAGCTAAAAATAAATAAATAAATAAATAAATAAATAAATAAATAAATAAATAAATAAATAAAAATATCTCTTAAGTACAAAAATCATTTCATTGGATCCTATGAAGTAGAGGTAGGAATTTAAGAATAGTCTGTGTGGCTGACTCACCTGTCAGAATCTGAACCTGTGTCCACAGCACTCAGGCAGCAGGTGCACCAACACTCATGGAGCATAATCAGGACAGTGACACTTCAAGAGGGGACGGTGGGTCTGCTCTCACTTTACTTGGTTTACTTGTTAGAAGCTGCTTCAATTATGCAAGAGCCCAGGAGGGGATAAAAAAGAGTTTGTGTGTGTGTGTGTGTGTGTGTGTGTGTGTGTGTGTGTGTGTGTGTGTGTGTGAGGTGGGAGGGTATTTGACCAAAGGTGGGGGAAAAAGTACATTTAGAAGTGACAGTACAGGTTCTTCCCACAAGATGTTACAAATACATTTTCATTGCTTTTATTGTCTATCTTGATAAAATTTTTGATGCTAATACATTTGCTGGGGGTGTGTTTCCTCTGGAGTAAATGAAGTTTCAACATCGGGACCCCTGACTTCATGAGCCCCTGCAAGGCTCTGGGAGCAGATGTAGCCATTTTTATTCATAATTTGGCATTTTTTCTTAAAAAAACTAAATTGTGCAATACTAAAGACATAATCCATGGAAGAAATAATTGATAGGCTGGATTTCGTTAAGATTACAAATTTCTGCTCTGCAAAAGATAATGTCAAGAAAATGTGAAGACAAGCCACAGATTGGGAGAAAATATTTGCAAAACACACATCTGAAAGAGGACTATTATCCAAAACACACAAAGAACTCTTAAAACTCAACAATAAGAAAACAAACAATCTGATTAAAAAATGGGAAATAAAAGACCTAAACAGACACCTCATGAAAGAAGATATATACATGGCAAGATATACAGATGTATACAAATATGTAATTAGGAAATTGCAAGTTAAAACAATAAGATACTAGTACACATTTATTGAAATGGACAAAATCCAAAATACCAACACCACCAAAAGCTGGTGAGGATGGGAGCAAAGTATCCTACATTGCTGGTGGAAATGCACTTTTAGGATAGGTTGTCAGTTTCTTACAAAACGAAACATCATCTTATCATATGACCCAATAACTCCACTCCTTGATGTTTACCCAACTGAGTTGAAAACACATGTCCACATAAAAACCTATACACAGAAACTTACATCCTGTTTCCCTGAAAATAAGACCAAGCCGGAAAATAAGCCCTCACATGATTCTAGGTGCCAAAATACGGCACCTTGGCATACTGAATATTTTAAGCTGAAGGAGTTTGTGGAACAGGCACCCTTCTCCCTGAAACAGGTCATAAAACCCTCGTGTGAGGGGTGCGTGCCCTCCATATCCTGGAGTAATCATGCTATGGCTTATTCTCCGCCTAGGTCTTATTTTCGGGAAACACTGTCACAACTTTATTCATTATTTCCAGAACTTGGATGCAACCAAGATATCCTTAAGTGAATGAATGGATAAATTGTAGTGCATCACACAATGAAATATTACTGAATGCTAAAGAGAAATGAGGTATCATGCTATGAAAGGCATAAAGGAAACTTAAATACACATTATTAAGTGAAAGAAGCCAATCTGAAAAGGCTACATACTCTATGATTCCAACTATATGACATTCTGGAAAAGGTAAATTATGGTGACAGTAAAAAGATGAGTGGTTGTCAGGGGTTTGGGGAGCGGAAATGAAAAGGTAAAGCACAAAGCATTTTTAGGGCAGTGAAACTATTCTGTATGATACCATAAAGGATACACGTCATTATACAATTGTCTAAACCCATAGAACAAACACCACCAAGAGCGACCTCGAATGTAAACCGTGGACTTGGGGTGATAATGATGGGTCAATGCAGGCTGTGTACCAAATGGGCCACTTCTGTGGGGAAGGTGATAGTGGGGGAGGCTGTGTATGTGTGTGGGAAGGGGCCCTATGAGGCTCTCTGTGGACCTAGAAGTGCTCTAAAAACTAAAATCTACTTATAAAAATAAATTGCATAACCCTATAAATTATAAGCTTCAGCTCTCATAGAATCTATATCAACCCCTATTATTATAGGACAAACACTAACGTATGTTTCATAATTTACTAGATGAGTTAACGCATTTCAATATTCTACCTTCTATTGTATTTCAGACTATCCTTTAGCCACACACCACCGCGCCCCCAGACTTTGTACAGGTACCTGTGATCCTGTTGGCACAGCCCCTCTCACTCAGTATCCATCTCATCATGTGCTAATGTAATCACAACTAGTATTGTGATGTATTTCATTTCAATTTTTACCCTATTTTTAAATAGTTGTCATGATAACATACATATAATGTTTTGTTTTCTTCAATTAATATTGCATTATGAACATTTATTCATAATCACCATTCAATAGCATCAAAATAATCCACGTGTGAATCTGCCATTATTGGATTCATAAACGCTTCACTACTGAAAACTCGAGTTGGGAACACTGGTTATCGCGCAGCTATAGCTCTAAACAAAGTTGAAGGGGAATATTGGGCCAGTAGGTTTAGAGTCTACTTGAGAATCTGACTTTAATGATAAATGTCTTTTAGGATAACGTCATCTCTGAGTTAACATCAAAGCCTTTAGTGCAAATCACAATAGATATTATGGACTTTTATTTAAGCCATCACTTCCCATTAAACACTCAGCCCCACGAGAGCTGCCTCCTCCATCACCGTCACCTAGGGCCTGGCTTGACGCATTTTAAGTTCAGTAAATACATGATGAACGAATCAGCTAAAGAAAGACCACCATGTTTAGAGGCTAAACCAGAGCCAATGCAAATAGACTCAGGATGTTGAGATTGGGAAAACATGAAATTCATTTTGAAGGGAGAAGGTGTATTTTGGAAAATGGGTGCATGTCAAAATACCTTTCTGAGTGTTTCTGTGGCTCATGAAGAAGGACTAATGATGTGTTGCTGGGGTGACAAAAGACCTGGTGGGGATCCTGCAACTCTCTCCCTATCATGTGTGTTTCTCTCATCAGGCAGGCGCTGTCTTTAGAGAATATTTAATTAATAGAAGTGTCAACCTATTAACTGCACTTTTTACAACTTTGACCTTTCAGGCAATAATTGCTGTGCAGCTATGTAATTTTCATACTAATTTTCTTAATGAGGTGTTAACTTTGTGGTCTAAATGGCGCCAGTAGAGGCTGAATTAATGGTGTCCAGATACGTGCTCACACAAAGGCGAGAAAAGTCATTTTCCTAATAGTAGCGTGTTTTGTTTTTTCCTGTACCAGATTCTAAAAAGGAAGATTTCAACAGTTTTCAATTTGTTTGCTACTGCCTTATACCAGCACATTTTTCAGTAAGGGGAGAGTTTGTCCATCTCATAAGGATTTAGATGTTCTTTCCAGGTTATGGAGTAAAATAGTAGTGATGAGAGCGGCCGGGGTTTGTTTGTTTGTTGGACAAGTATTTACTGAGCTTGCCTTGGGCCTGGGACCACGCTGGAGGCTGCGCAGAGCCTGGAAACAGACAACCCTCAGCTTTTGGAGCTCATGTGCCCATGAGCTGGATGGATTTGAAACTGACAGGAAAAACTCAGAACTCTAGTCAGTATTTTTGAGCTGACCAAGAAGGCCTTAAAGCTCCCCTCAGCTTGGCTACACTTTACACTGCCTTCTTCCTGACTCTTAGCCCCTGAGGTTGCTTTTTTAGAGCATTTACTTCAGAAAATTTTAAATTGCAAAGTATTTCTCTGTTTCTTTGTGATGTTTTAAAAGTCTTTGCTGCTTTTATAACACCGAAATTCCTTTCTCAAGGGCCTGGGAGCCATCCCTTTGAAATGTAATCATCAAGGAAGCTAGAGCTGTCTCCCAGTGTCTGGGGGAGGGGAGGACAGGAGCCTAATTTCAGTAGGCGCAATTAGCAAACCCATACAGATGGCCTAATCACAGAGGAGAACGTTTGCAAAGTCAGGAATAACTCCATGTGCTGAACACATTCCATGGATCAACCAACCTCCAAATGTCCTCTGGTACTTTTCCACTAGCTCACCCCAGCAGTTAAAAACCCTACCCATATCTTTATGGCAGAGCTGAGTCCACATCAGTTCTCGCCTCTCTCTCCTGTTGCAAGCCTTAAATAAAGTCTACTTGCCTGTTTAACTTTGTCTGGTGCAATTTATGCTTTAACACAACCGATGTGTCTTTGTAGAAGCAGCTATGCTCTCAGGTTCAGATATCACATCTATAAAATATTGACCCTAAAAATCTGACCTGAATATCTCATTTTATAAATTACAGTAAGAAAACAGGAGAAAAAATAAATACACGTGTGAATATTTGAAAAATATAAAACCCTATCTTGTACAGGACTTAGTGTATGCAGTTAATTTATATAATAGTTAATAGCAAAATTTACAAAAATAATAGTTTATTTTATAAATCAGAGCATATAATGATTTAAGGCATATTTATCCACTAAAATACAAGAAACTAATTAATACACATCATTGATCTACAATAATGATTTTAAAACTCTACAAAAGTTCTCCCACCACCATGACTTCAAGCTTTCCTTTCCCTACAATTGCAGAGAGGCAATGAGCCATACACATTGGAAGGCTTCAATAATTCCTTACGGAGAAAACAGCATCTTGTCTTACAGCCATAGGTCTTCAAGTCCTGGCCTCCTTTCTTTTCTCATGAAGTGAAATAGGAACAGTGAGAGCTCTCTGCCAGAGTTTTTTTTTTTGTCCAGCTACGAAGCCGCTCATGGAACTCTAGGAATATTCACCCCACGTGTAATGGAATTTTGACGACGCTTGGCGACTTGATCCTGTGTCTTCTCTTTGAGACTGGCCAGCTCCCCTCCCTTACTCTGACCCACGACTGAAACCACACACCTGAACCTTGGTGGGCGGAACTGTGTCCAGGTTTAGTGTGGGGCTGCAGGATCATATCTAAAACCTTTGGAAAATGCAGACCCATCTTAGGATAATTAAGGAGGTAAAAAAAAAAAAAACCCTCCTTCTGCTCTGACTGACACACAGAACAAAATGAAAATGATTGACTTTTTATTGCAAAGCATAACAAAGAAGCTAATGGCAGGTGACTTTGACAAGTTATTATTAGACCTGAGTTCTGCTTACCTTGTAAATAACTAGTTCTCTCTCTCAGAACCCAAGTGCACATGGAAAGTGAGAACACATAGCTCTTCTCTACGAAACCAGGCCACCCCGCACTGTTAGATTGGAAAGCTTGAATGGCCTCCCATTGCTCTCAGGATAAGACTGCAGCTCCTCTAACATGCTCTGGGGTTCAGACCCCAGGCGCCTGTCCCTCCCCCTCTCGTCTCGTCTCCCGTTGGCCCTCATCTCCTGTGCTTCACTCACACTCACCTTCCTCATGGTCCTCAGGGCATCGACCTCCATCCTTCCTCCCAAATGTGGCTCCTTTATCTGCAGCAGTCCCCAGACTTAACTGTCCCTCATCTCGTCCACAAGCGCCTCCCCTGCTTCAATTCCTGGGGCACCCTCCTAACCGTTCCCACCTTCACAAAACTGATTGTTTTCCCAAGCATCTCGTCTGAAGCAGTTTCAAGTTCAGTTTCACATTTATTTGTGTGATTATTTGACTAACTTCTCCTGACTATACTATATGGTCTCCCGAACCAGAGCAGAACCAGTTCCCTAAGAGTCAACACCGTTTGCATCTTTACTCACTGTCATCATTCTGAGACACAGACGAGCCCGACTCAGGGAACACCCTCTCCATGGACATGGTGAAGAACTAATGCGTTTGAGGTGCCCCCAAAACAATCTGTAGGGGTTGAAAAGGTGGAGTGTGCAGGGGCTAGCGCTGTCATTGCTGTCATTGCTGTCAAAGAACTAAGGCAGACGCTCATTTCCTTCGCTATGGAAGAAGCTGGTATGTATAGTAACAGCCAAGAGTCATGGACCAGGTGAGGCAGGTGATGACCTAAGTGTCATGCTTCTATGACTTACTTAATCCTTACACAGTTCTGTGAGGGAAGTATTTATCCCAGTTTTACACATGACAAGACTGAGGCATGAAGAAGTTGTCATTGGCTACAGAGCTTACACAGCCCCACACCCCACTGGAGTCACAACTCAGAATGTGAGCTAGGAAAGAGGATGAAATGGAGGCCCCGGGAGAGCTGTAGCTCAGCTCACACAGCTGGTCACGGATGGGGTTAGAAATCGTACGGGCTCCTCTGACCACAGAACCCATACCTATGAAATTCTTTAAAAACAATACTCAAGGAATCCAAAATAAGGTAGACAATGAGAAGATAGGGAACAAAGAACAGATGTAACAAATGGAAATCAAAATGTAATATGGTAGATTAAACATAATTGAGTCAATAATCACATTAAAATAGTTGAAACATAAATTAAAAAGGCATAAATTACTAGGTTGGATTAAAAGAGAAAGACCCAAATATAAGCTGCTTACAAAAACAAAACAAATAACATACCCTCGCTTTAAATGTAAAGGGCACAAGTAGGTTAAAATAAGATGATAGAAAAAGATGTCCCAAACTAACCCTAACAAAGATTACTGCAGTGGCTTAATTAATACCAAAGTACATTTCAAGGCAAAAAATATTACCGGGGTTGAGAGAATCATTTCATTAGTCAGATATACTCATCCTAAACATGTATGCAACTAATAACATCATCTCAAAATTCATGAGCAAACACTTACAGAACTGCAAAGAGGCAGACAAATGCACAATTGTAGTTGGATATTTTCACCCTGCCAACAATTAATTGAACAATGTTTAGGAATATATGTTACAAAATATCAATAAGAATATTGACAGACTTGAAAAGCAGTATTAACCACATTGATCTAATGGGGATTTATAAAACCTTCAATCCTACAACTGCGGAATACACATTTTTTTCAGGTGCATAAAAAATCTTTACTGGAATAGGCCATATTCTGCCCCGCCCCTAAAATCAATACACTGCCAAATGGTCTTGAAAACTTGTTTTTTAAAAAATATCATATCCATCCAATGACCTATACTTTTATGTTTATCATCTTTCAATAAATAAACAAATCTATAATTTTTTTAATAAGGTATAATACCTACTTTTTAAAACCAAGCAACACAAGAAAGCACACAGAAGTAAACAGAAAATAATCACAAATAAAGTAATATTTTTAGAAATAAGAGAAAGAGACTGTTGCCCACAGAAACCAGGGCAGCATCGTGAGACTAACACTGGGACCAGTAAAAGTTTCAGTGAGTGTTTGCCTGTGATAGAGAATCTCCTTGGCACAAATCGTCACACTGTGGGTCTAAACAACTCATAATTTAAAATATATATATTTTATTAAAGTATAGTTGACATAAAATATTATGCTCATTTCAAATGCACAGCACAGTGATTTGACATCTACATACCTTACGAAGAGAGAACCACGACCATTCTAGCAACCTTCTGTCAACAAACAAAGCCATCATGATATCACTATGTCCCCTGTGCTGTACATGACACCCCTGTGACTTTTCATTTTGTAACTGGAAATGTGTACCTCTTCATCCCGTCACCATATTTGCCCATATCCCCTGCCCCTCCCCTCCTGGCAACCATCAGTTCGTTCTCTGTGAGTTTGTGTCTATGAGTCGATGAGTCTGTTTCGAAACAACTCATAATAACAATTTTGCTGATGACTAATCAAGTTATGGAAGAGCAGGAGCAAGGCTGATGGTGTCTAGATAATTATCCTCATAACACTGACAGTCGTTTCAATAATCTGGGCCATTAGGAAAATGATCAAAGCAAAAAACAGAGGTCATAAATAAACACGGTCTACTTTGTACCCCATCACACGAAACAGTTGTCCATTCAATTTAAAAAGTGACTGCTGGGCCGGGGGGAGGGAATGTTTGTATAAGACGTATCAAAAAGTGGAGTGTAACCTGAAAAGCTCAATGACGAACTTGCCCCCAAAATGCCAGTCACAAGAAGCAGTGACGCAGGCAGCTTGGGCCACAGCCTCCAGCCCACGGGAAAACGTACCTGTCCTACAGCAAATGAGTGGCTATGTGGGGGAATGAAAAGAGTAACTGGAAAAAAATGTGGTTTTCAGCAGGAAATGAAAATGTATTTGGGTCTAAATGAGATGATATTCTTAGAGCAGTGTTGTAGTAAATAGAGCTACCAGGGCAAATTTCTAATGCATTTTACACGAACAAGTTGAGTTGCACACAGGACCTGAGGAAGCAGAAACAAGTACTGTATTTAAAACTGTCACAAAATCTTGATGTGCTGATGTCTGGAGACGGGCTCTGACAGCACGTCTAGACCAGCACTGTCCAGTGGAAATCTAGCACAATCCGCATAAGTAATTTTTAATTTTCCAGTACCCACATCTAGAAAAGTAAAAAAGTAACAGGTTAAATTAATTTTAATTATAAATTTTATTTAACCCAATATATACAAAACATTAGCATGTAAACATGTAACCTTGATAGAAGAACAATTACTGAGATACTTCGCATGTATTTCTTTCCTACATCTGAAATCCGATGTACTTTTTACTCATAGAGCATCTCAGTTAAAGCAAATTGTAGATTTCCAGTGTCCAGTAGCCTTCTGGCCAGTAGCTATGGTTTTCAGGAGTGAGGACTGAGCCCTTGGGGGTGTACAGAGGTGTCTCTATGCTGCCCTGGAGAACCAGGCACTCACCTCCCAGCCCAACAGCTTCACAATCTCCAAGACAAGCTTCATTAGGCTGCTTTTCACATATTGAAACTTGTTATAAAATTTCCTTTGAACAAAGGATGACATCTCCACAAATGTTTGAGAATCCCTATGCTAGACCTCCTACTGCAGGTGAAATAACCTAAGCCCCCAAAGGTTAACTAATTGCTCATGAGTGCAGCTCTCAGACCTGAACCTGGTTCCTAACCCCTCACCTGGCCACCTGGCATCGCCTGCTGGCAATTTGTCCACAGGGAGGTGACATGTGTCTTGTGAGAGTGAATGCAACTATGGGCAGATCATTTCAGAAGCTTATAGCTTGCCACGAAGAAATCACAGCCATTAGAGAAGGCTATTCCTGCTTTGTGTTTGCTGGGCAGTTTCCCCTTCAACTAGAGGCGTCTGTGTCACCTTTTCTGCAATACGAAAAAGACCAAAAAAAAAAAAAAAGCAACAAGAAACCCCCAGAATGATCCTGACTCACCTTTTAAACAGAAGATTAAAGCCTGCTTGTTTTTATTTTTGAAACTTTTTATTTTAAAATAATTACAGATTTACAGGAAGTTACAAAGAGAGTATAGAGAGTTCAGAGTGCCCTAATCTAGCCCCCCTCCAATGGTTACAATGCTACAGAATTGTACAACAATATCAAAACCAGTATTTTGACATTGGTATAATGTATGTATATAGTTGTATAAAATTATCATTTATGTAGTTTTGTGTAACCGTGAGCACAGTCGAGATACAGAATCCTGTCACCACAAACATGTCCCTTGTGTCACCTTCCTATCTACCACCATCCTTAATTAAGGGTAACCACTCATCCATTTTCCATATTTATAATTTTTCATTTTGAGAATGTTATATAAATGGAATCACACAGTATGGATCCTTTCAAGATTGGCTTTTTTCACTCAGCATAATGCTCTGCACATCTATTCAAGCTGTTGCCTGTATCAATAGTTCATTTCTTCATGCTGCTGTGTAGTATTCCCTGGTATGGATATACCATGTTTTGTTGGTTTGCTCAAACATTCACCAATGAAGGGACATTTATTTTTGTTACTGTCAGCTTTGGGCTATCACAAATGAAACTGCTATGAGCAACCACATACATGTTCTATGTGAACCTAACTTTTCCCTTCTTTGGGATAAACGCCCAGGAGTACAATAACTAGGTCATATGGTAAAATGTAAACTTGGTTTGGTTTGGTTTGATTCTGTTTGGTTAGAAACTCCCAAATTATTCTCCAGAGTGGCTGTACCATTTTATATCCCTGCCACCATTGTATGAGACCTCCAGTTTTTCTACACCCCCCATCAGCATTTGACGTTATCACTATTTTTTATTTTAGCCATTCCAATAGGCGTGTAATGATGTATCATTGTGCTTAGTTACCATAAGTATATCCTCTTTGCTGAAATGTCTCCTCATACCTTTTGCGCATTTCTTAATTAGATCCTTGATTTTTTTGCTGTTGACTTTGGAGTGTTCTTCATGGATTTTAGATACGCGTCCTTTGTGAGATGTATAGGATGTGAATAATATCTCCCAGTCCATAATTTATCTTTCCATTTTCTTAATAGGTATTTTCACAAAGAAAAAGTTTTTAATATGGACAGATTCTATCTTATCAATTTATTTTTATGTATCATGCTTTTGGTATCATGTCTAAGAACTCTTCACAAAGACTGAGGTTCCAGTATTTCTCTTGTGTGGGCCATACCTGTGTGGGGCTATTTCTGGGTGCTTTTTTCTGCTCCATTGATACATGTGTCTAAACCACCACCAATTCCACATGGTCTTGATTATTTTAAATATATAATAAGTATTAAAATTGGGTAAAGTGATTCCTTATCCTTCTTTTTCAAAATTGCTTTAGCTATTCTAGTTCCTCTGCCTTTCCATATAAATTTTAGAATAATCTTGCCTGTATCTAAAAATATACTACTGGGATTTTGGTAGAGATGGCATTAAGCTCATGTATGAACCTGAGGAAAAGTGGTGGCTTTACAATATTGACTCTTCCAGTCCATGAACATGGGGTGTTTCCCCATTTATTTAGGCCTTCCCTTTCTTGGACCAGCATCTTGTAGTTTCCAGACATAAGTCCTATTATATTTACACATATTTTATCTTTTGAGCAATTGTAAATGGCATTTTCTTACTCGTTTTCCATAGTTTCCTTGAGTGTATGTAGAAATACAGTTGTGTGTGTGTGTTGTTCTTGTATCCTGTGACCTTGCTGAGCTCTCTTTGTATTAGTAATTTTGTAGATTCCTTGAGCTTTTCTACATAGACAATCATATCATCTTCAAATAGACAAACTTGTATTTCTTCCTTTCCACTCCGTATGCCTTTTATTTTACTCTCTTTCCTTCCTGCTCTGGCTAGAACTTCCAATACTGTGCTGAATGTTTGTGGTGACAGAAGACATTGTTGCTTAGTTCCCAGTCTCAGGAGGAAATCATTCAGTCTTTCACCATTAAGTATCATGTTACCTGTAGAGGTTTTTTGTTGTCTGTTTTTTATCTTACATGCTTTTTTTTTAATTGAGAAAGTTATCCTCTATTCCAAGTTTTCTGAGAGATTTTATCATGGATAGCTGTTGAAATTTGTCAAATGCTTTTTATGCATCTATTGATATGATCATGCGTGTGTGTTTTGTTCATTAGCCTGTTAATATGGTAGATTCCATCAATGGTCTTTCAAGGGTTAAACCAGGCTTGTAGACTTCAATAAATCCCACTTGATCACAGTATATAATTCTTTTTGCATATGGCCGAGTTCTATTTTTTAATATTTTGTTAAGAATGTTTGCATTTATCTTCATGAAGAATAGTCGGTAGTGTTCTCGTCTGCACTGTTTTGGTCTGGCTTTGGAGTCAGGGCAATAATGACTTAATAAAGTAAACTGAGAAGTGCTCCCTTCCCTTATGGTTTTCTGTTGTGTTTTTAGGAATCTACAGCCTGGATAACCCATGTGCCAATGCCAATGTAAATCACACACACACACGCACACACGCACGCACGCACGCACACGCACGCACACACACACACACGCGCACACACACACGCACGCGCACGCGCACGCACACACACACACAATTGATATATTTGCCTCAAAATTAAACTGAAATTATGACAGGAAGATAAGCAGAGGCATAGCACACTTCCAAATAGAAAAATGTGACCCTATGTACTTCCCAGAGGTAGTAAATACAGTGAGTTTATCGAATCCAACGAGAAATATAAGTGGGGAAAATATGAGTGACTTCATTTGGTATGGTCCTCTCTGAAGTGTGGTCTCTGCCCAAAGGCCTGCCACTTGCAAAGCAGTGCCACACCACCAAGGGGGCGCCTGGGTTCTGTAGGCAGTTGCCCTCTGCCCGGAGACCAGGCTGACAGAAGCAGCGGCTGAGTTCTCATCATCACTGTCACACTGAGCAACATGGGACGGGTCCGTTTTCTTTCTTCCTCTTTGAAAAAATGAGGACACCTGTCAGGGTGTTATGGATTAATTACCCAAAGGGCCGATGTCTAAGAAGGTCTGTCAAAGTCAGAAGATGGCCGCATATGGACCACAAGGGAATGCACACAGCATTTCCATAGACTAAGATTCAAAGGATGATGCGAAATGACAAAGGTGGGGCTGACATGAGGTCCTCTTAATGAGCAACTGCAAACAGAGAACTGCTGACCAGTGGAGGGACGCATCACGGTCACTCATGCTGCGTGGACAGATGGGAACAAATGTTAGAGGTATTGGAACCCTCCCATGTGAGTAACAGAGTTACGTGATCTGCAAGAATTAACACTGGAAGGCTTCTAGGGAAACTCTCAAATGCAAAGCATCTCCCAATATCATTTTTTCTACACTAAAATTTCAAAAAGTCACAGGACATTTGAGTTACAAGACACCCAAAGTACGTCAATGTCAAGACTGCACTTTACAAACAAACCAGGAAATTAAAGGTGAAGATATTCAATGGATATTTCCAAGGATACCATAATTTACTACAATTTGGACTCTTAATTTTCAATCAAGTGTTGGTTTCAGAATTTTCAAAGTGTTTTGCTTTGACCATATGGAAGGGGTAATATGCAATCGCCTTAAAGTGCTTGCTAATAGTATGGATTATGAATTCCTAAAAAGTCACTGGACTAATAAAACAGTGTATTAAAAGTAGCTGCTATTGAAACTAAAGCTTAAGGTATGATTTAGAGACAGGCAATTATCTTATCAGAAAATTGACTATACTCATAACCAATGCATACATGGAACTCACACAGGGAAAGATGACTTCTCTATCAGATTTTGAAGCATCAATTCCATGAGCTCAGGAAACAAACAATAAAATAAACTTATAAAAATTAGCTTTATTTTCCATTTTAGTAGAAAAAGGTAAAGACCCTGTTCATTAGGACACAAAGATTGTTAAGCAAAACTATTTAAGATGAAAAAATCCTCTGATATCGCCTCTTGCCTTAGGTAAGCTGCAATGGAAAGAAAGTCAGCCATCAGCGGCTGGAGTTTGACTTCATTTTGACTTCTGAGGAAAACAGCTGATATATTTCTAATTTTCAATCTTATGCTCACTATAAAAAAAAACTCAATAATTTAAAAAAGATCCCACTTAGCAATCCTTCTAGAGATGGTCAATTGAAACAAACACCATTATAAGAATTATCCATATGTATATGGAATTGCTTTAAATCCAGAGAGGAAATATGAAACATATATTTTGCTACACAGATAATTTGTTCAGACTAAGGTCATGTCAATATTAGAAAGTAATTCATTTCCTATTTTTTTCCCTAAGATATTATAGTAATTTCTAAAGCAATGGTATTTTAAATTCTATGTTTGATTCAATAATTTATGTTTTGTAAAATCACAATTAGGCTATGATTATTAAAATACCTGTCAACCATGGCTGTTGGTGTGAATTCAACACCAACAGGAATCCCCAATTAGGAGTGTAGTGTCATGGAAGGAAACTTGATTCAGCGCTAACAGCTCAGCTGTGATTTAGCATAACTGTGAGAACAGCAGGCTGTGGGACAGCTCAGTGTGTTACAGCTCAATTAGGAAGCAGCATGGCGGTGAGGTGGCCCTGGGGCCAGGCCCCTCTCTCTGCTCTGGTCTGTTGTACCTGCCCTGGTCCACTTAGCTCCACTCTGTCCACTGAAACATCTCTGGTGTTTCAGCTCCAGCTGGGAAAACACAGTTTTCAGTCCAAATGGAAAGTGTCCTCCTGTATGGAGCCAGAGGAACTGTCCTGATTGGTCAGAACGGAGCCACTCTGATTGCTTGGTGAAGATGCCGCGGAGGGATATAGCTACACAGCTCTGAACAGGTGGAGAAAGCCTCAGTCCTACTGGTGGAAACACTATTCCAGGAACGCATTTACAAGGGCTGGCTCAGATGGCAGGAGCAGTGCAGGCAGGGAGTTCCATGCGGGAGGGAGGCAGGCAGCTTGGTGCACACACTTCTCCCTGAAATGTGGTTCATGTGAGAGGCCCCTCTGCAGAAATGGCTGCTAGGCTGTTATTTTAGATTTGAGCCCAGTTAGCCTCCGGGTGCCCTTCTCAGTAGGCAAGCTCTTTCTCAGCGTCCACGCACTATCATTTTTAATATTTTAATTTACCTCTTTATCCGTATATATCTGATCCTGGTTCTAAAAATGGCAAGAGAAAGCACACAGGCATGTAACACTGTGCAAAATTAATTCATTTAAAAGCCATTGTCAATGAACTCATACAGGTGCTGCTGCTGCTGACAACTGTGCCCTAACGCCTTTGGTGCTCTGTGTGTGTGTGTGTGTGTGTGTGTGTGTGTGTGTGTGTGTGTGTGTGTGTGTGTGTTTGGGGGCGGGGGGCGGGATTAGAAAGAACTAAACAGGCGCTTGAGAATGAACTTTCCTGCATTTCAGGAAAAGGTCTCTGATTAATTATAGTGAGTACCATTTTTATGATTTCTAGAATTTTCAGACACTGCAAACTTTCAGGCATGTGAAAATAATCCTGTTGTCAGAAAGTAAGAAATTAAAGAAAGAAAAAGAAAACAGAGATGTGGTTAGTTCCAAGAGATGTTTACCGTCAGTATGACTAAAACTAATTTTAAAATAACTTAAAATGGTAATTTTAGCTTTTCCATACTAATATGTAACCAGGCAGCCTGCGACTCTTCCTTCTTTTTCAAATAATGAAACAATTAATCCGTAAACAATATATAAAATGAAAATCACCATCCCTATATGTATTCCAGCTCAAATCCAGATAAACTCTAAAACCTTGAGAAAAAAAAGATCCAGATAAATTAATTATTCTTAATTACAGAAATTAAAAGCACTTCCAGAGGCTACACAAATGCATATTTTCCTGAAGCTTCAAAAAAAAAAAAAAGCAGAAGGCGGGGTTTTAAAACATTTAGTATATAAAAAATTTTAAACTTTTTTCTCATTTTATTTCTTCTCTTACTTTTGTCATAGATTAAGGGAACATTTCTCCTTTCCATACACTGAACACTATTGCAGAAATGATACCTGCATACAAAATAAAAAGCCCCACTAACAATGGTTGCCTTTCGCAAGGCATAGAAGGTTCGTTGTGGATATTGAGGCTGCAACTCAAGAGAGCTAAATTCTTTCAAACGGTGTAGGGCCTGGAGAGGTATCATTTGTGTCTTCATTTGGTTCTCCACTACTGTATCTGAGAGGCATTTTCAGTGCTTGTCTCATCCACCCAGAGTTACTGCAGAGTAAAAGGAACCCTTTTGTATTTCCATCTTTTACCTTCCCAAGCGTTATCAGTGAGGCAATGATGAAATGCCCTCTTCCACTCACTGGGCAGCATGTTGCCATGGCAACAGACCACTCTATAAAGTTCATCAATGCAGCAGGCCGTTATCCCAGAGTAGCAGACAACTAATATGTTACAAAAGTTCTTTCTTTTAACTTATAATTGAACAAATGAATTCAACTGATCTTGGTACAGGGAGCTCAGCATTACATTTCTATAGTAAAAGGGAATTAAAACGACGAAAATAGGTCTTCTTGGCTCGTGTATGCCTGAAAAGATTTTAATTAACTTGGTTTTCCAGATTCAACTAATGGCTTATTTCCTTCCCCAAAGAATATGTCAGCCAGTTTAAACATCCTAGTCATAAGTTATGTGCAATAGTCTTTTATCCCAAAGTATCATTTTAAACCATAGTCCCACATCCTCACCCTCGGCATATAAGCTCCAAGAAGTCGGGCACAGGGGGACATAGCCTGCCTCAGGCACCGCGGTCTCACTGTCGTTCAGAACAGTGCCTGGCACACAGTAGGTGCTCAAGCAGAGCACATGGTCCAGTGTGTGGACCCCGGGGCCCAGTGGCTCCAGGTGACTCGCGGCTCTGTGTCTCCTTCACCCGGGGCCCAGCTCACAGGTCCCGGCCACGCAGGGAGCCCGCTCATGCTGAGGGCTTGGGTGGGGCCTGGCACACACCGTGTGTTATGTCCAAACTTGCTATTATTATTTTCCTGCTACTTTTAGCTTATGGATTCTGAGCCCTGCCCGAGTTTTGTCTAAAATGAGCAAGCTCGCTGCCTGTCAGTCCTCCCACACATAGAGCAGGAGGGGAGACGGCAGCTGCGTTACAACAGCCCCCACTGCCTTGCTGAAAAACAAAATGAAACAGAACACTCCTTTAAGTATTCTGCATCATAAACTGATAGCTCAAAAGAAATTTGCCACTACATTTCCTGCGAATGAAAACAAAATTGTATTTAAAACAAAAATGCACTCAATTGAGTCCTCTGGGCCTCCTCTCTAAGCTCTCATCTAACCCCGTAGCTTGAATGTAACTCCAAGTAGGCTGAAAGCCATTCTGCTAAGGAGGCAATTCAAGGTTCTGAAAGGAAATGACTTGCCGTAGATTTATTGCATCTCAATTACAAAGCAGCCACCCAACTAGCAAAGTTGGCAGCCCTTCTCTGACAGTCACGAGGCAGGAATACGGAGTCTGAATTACCCTCTCACCCCCAGGGGTGAGATTTATGCTGTGTCTGGTCCCATTAGTGTGAGTTGGGATGGTTGAGAAAAATCTATGCAAATCACTTTTACACTACATTAATTTAAAAGAAAAAAGGGAATTGTGTACTTGATGGAATAAGAAAATTATTGTGTCATTTTTCTGAATTGCTACATTATACTAATGATGAACCAGTGGCTGATGTTCTAAGCTGTTTGGTAGCTAGAGTTTCCACACTTTCTTCAGGTATCATCTTGTTTGTTCTTATTGCTTCAAAGTGATCTGAGGTCTGTATTATTGACCCAAACCTCTCTCTTTAGCTTCAAGAAGGATTTCCAGGTAATTGTCAGACCTACACATGTAACTGGAACTCCGCATAGCCGAAACTGAGCGGTGCCTCCACTTTGGCCCAAATCTGTTCATGCACGCAATCTTGAATTTGTTAGGATAAAAATTTCAATCTGACCCACACTTAATCCTCATCTCTACATCCACAACTCCAGCTAACTTAAAAAATGTCTTACCCTTTCCAGCTCACTCCACGCCTTTCCATAGCTACCTGTTTTGCATAGCTTGTGCCTTCTACCAGGAAGAAACTTCAATACCTCCGCCACCAGGCATCCGTCTCCCTATCCCCCAAGAGCCAGCTCCCACACTTCTGGAGGGAGGGGGGTACGTTTCTGACACTCCCAGGGCAGGTTCCCAAATCTCTGTGCTCACTGAAGGTTATTCTTACTTCAATTAAGATAGCGCATTGGGTAAACTGCAGGAAAAGTGTGTCTTTTCTTGTATGGTGTGAGCTTTCCTTGAGGTCAAGTGCTGAGTTTTAGTCTCATCCATAATACCTTTATTTCCTCAACACAGAGTCAGCTGTCAATGAAGGTGTACTGAAAGAATACATGAAAAATTCAAAATTCTGAAAGTAAGCCTCAGAGGCCAATCATTAAGGTCAGGGTTGAACATTCATCTTTCAATCTTCCTGGTTACTACTAAGAAATAGCAGAAGAATGATCACGTACAAATGCTATCATTCTCATTCTAGAAACTAATGTGGTTGTAATCATGTTCCTAATTCTTGGGACAACTTGAAAGATGGACAGGTAGTTTAAAATTACCTTTCATGTTGAAAAGTTTTAAACTGCTTGTGATATTCAAAATATAGAATAAAATAATTGCTCCAGAGGGCTCTTTAAAGTGTTGGTTTTAAGTTCTTAATTAAAACAACTTGCCATTTAAAAAATAAAAATAAATAAAAGTTCTATCACTTGTTTTGACGTCTTGAGGTGTCCAGGGCACAGAACTGCCCCAAAATTTCTAGGCACCCCTCTTACTGCCCATTCAACTGAAAGGGACTCAGAAGTGAGAAGCTGAGGTGTGGTGGGAGTGGAGGTGGAAATCTGAAAAGGGAGATGTGACAGTGTAACCGCAGAGCCAGCTCAAAATGTCCCATCCTGTTTGACAAGGTGCCAAATTGTTTGTTGGGAACAACAGACCAAGACCACAGGTCCAGCAGACGGGGGGTGAGCAGAGGAGAGAACTTCGGCCTCCAGTTGCACCCCGAACCAAAGTCTCGCTCTCCCCCATGCCCACAGAACTAAAGGACCAGGACATAACCGGAACTTGAACACTGGAGCCCTTTCAGAAGGTTGTCCATGAAGATTAGGTGTTGATGCCCCTTTACCATAAGTGGCCAAGTTCCAAGGTCCTACAATTAAACCTTGCCCATCAGCACTTCCGCATACCTGTTCCCCCAGCCCCTTGAAAACCCTAAACCTAGTTCAGCGAGCAGGATGGATTCAAGGCACCACGAGGTCTCCCATCTTTTTAGTTGGCCCTTCTAGATCAATAAACCTTTCTGTACTCCAAACTCTGACGTTTTGAGTTTCGTCCTTTCAAAGCATTGGGCACATGAACTCTGGATGAGTAACTACAGGGGATCTGTAAGTACAGCAGATTGGTTCTCAAACTTAATGACCCTAGAAGTTACTCAGGGAGATTGCTGAAATGGAAATGGCAGGTTTACGCCTTGGGACCTGGATTCAGGAAGTTTGCCATGGGGCTTGGGGACCAACTTCATGAGCAAGAGTTCCAGGTGATTCTAACACTTTGACCAACAATCGGGCTGTTGATTTTAGTCCACATTATCCAAGATTCCAACAGTAAGTCAGTGATGCACAAGCCTCGAGACAATGGGACCATCTGTCAACTTCCTTAAGCTGCTTGAGTTACTTTAAGGAACCTGCTTGCCCAGTGTATGGACCATGGGACGCACTTACTGCGCTTGAGCAATTGTCATGATGCTGATGAGGAGGTGGGGCTTCCATGCCTCTGTAGGTCTGTTTCAGCACCTGTCAAATAACAATCATGATATCTATCCTGCAACATTTAAAATGAGAATATGAAGAGGAGATGCATATCCAGTGTCTGCCACCCCTAAGCTTAAGTTCAAACGCCTCCTGTTGGCTTTTTCTGGATTTGTGAGTGTGTGTTGCATTTCTACTGTGCTGCACTGGCTCTGCTCACCTCGGCGTCCTACTGCAGGTTGGGTTCTCCAGAGGCAGACTCTGTGATGGAGCCAGGAGCACAGAGGTTTTTTGGGGGGAGTAAAAACTGTGAAAGGAAAAACGAAGGAAGCAGGATCGGACAAGGGAAGTAGTCAGATGATGGCACAGACCTGCCAAAGGCTCTACTGGCCCGATATGGGTCTTCAAGCCAAGTTTTTCCATCAGAGAAATTGAGCAGAAAAGCTAGGACCTTTACCCACTGCCTTGCCCAGTCATGGGATATAGATTTTCCTGAGAGGGACATGTCCTTAGCTACCACCACCTTACTCAGACTGAGGAGTTCCCCCAAAATATTTTGAACTTGGTTAGAAAGCTGAGGCAGACCCTGAAGGAATTACTGGCCAGTGGCTGTCGGCTAACCACAGTCCTTGCAGCTGGACGGAAAGTTGGAGTCCTGCCTGACACCTCTGTGTCTGCCCCAGGAATTGTAGAACTTGCAGACTCTCCCAAATGTATTGTATAGGACTTTCAATCTTGTAAAGTATCTGGCTTACTACCTGAGACCAAATTAGACAATGAAGAAAATTGGATTATCTAATCATTAATTGTACATCACCCATAATCCTCTTAGCATTCTCTCAGGCTCTAGGCATTGGTGGTTCTCAACTATGGCTTCACTTTTGACCGCTTTTAGAAAATACCCACACTCTACTTGGGCCAATTAAATCTGGTCTCTACAGATGAAGGCAGAACATAGGCTTTTATAATGTATTACAACCCTGAAGTGATTCGAATGTGCAGCCTGTTAGAAAGTCTGCAGCATCTACTGAAGTTTATGATATATTAGGGGCTACATTTTAATGTATGGAAAGTAGAGTTTTTGGAATGGAGGTGGGGCCTCTAGCATGGCACCCCCTCCTCCTCGCCAGCATCATGACAATTGCTCAAGCACAGATGGCAGAAAAACTACTTCTCAATAAACCCCTTCCCTGTGACCACGAAACCTTCAACAATAGCTTCCAAACTCATGACACTTTCTGTAACTTACTTTTTAAATACAGAAGTTAGCAAAGGAATTGATCTGTGTTTGTATGACAGTGAGAGAAACACAGTCCATCTCAGCACAGACAGACCTTCGTGAGCATAATTAACAGAAATTACAAGCGGGCTGTGGACTTCCAAAGGCATGAAACTGGGAGTCTGAAATAAGAAACCAAATATCTAAGGGTCAGGCCCCACGGCCAGGCATGGCACATGCAATTAAACGTGTCTGTGCCGGGACACAGGCTTACAATGTGACACGGTCCTGAGATGAAGAGCTGAAATCCTCAGCCCCTAAACGTGCCCCCAACTCATGACACAGACCCAGGCCCCGGGGCTTGCTGGCGTCGGTGCTGACTGCCCAGTGTGGCTTCCTGAACCTTCTCTGGGTGCACACTGGTTTTTGATCTACGCGGCACCCCAACTGGGTTCTACTCACACCGAAGGCAAATGAGTCTTAACAAAAGTCACTGTTTTTCCCAAACTAGGATTCAAGTGGCTGAGGGGCAGCCCGGTCCCAACACCCATTACACATCTTCCAACCATGGAGGCCGCAGTGAGGGTCCCCATCAGACAGCAGGTGACAGAGGACCAGGGAAGGCACAGGTTGGTGCCTGGAGACGGTGGAGGACCAATCACAGGGCACACAAATAATCATCTGATTCCTGGGATGGGATGTGGCAGAGGATGCAGGACAAAACCCAGACACTGGAGAGGACCGGGTCACAGCTCATGAAAGCAAAGGTCAAAGGTCCTCTCACTACAACTGGGTGAGAGGTCAGAGCCCAGCCTGGACAAGATGGGCTGGCACTCCGCCCGCGCCTTCCTGCTCCTGGCATTCTCCGTGCTCAGGGGCAGGAGGACCCAGAATCTGAGGACCCAGAGGAGCAGGCTGAGGACCCGTCTCTTATAGTTAGAGATTCCTGAAGACCAGCTGTCAGGTGAGTCCTCAGGTCAGCGATTCAATAAAAACCAAGACCAGTGGCTCCCAGCCAATCCATGCTGAGACATTCACGCTGCCCACAATTTTTTTTAATGCCAACACTGAGTAATTGTATCAATTTCTAATTGAAAGAAAGAAATTATACTTTAACTCATAGGACATCAGCTCACTGTGAAGATTGGCTTTAAAGACCCTACTTACCAAGGACAAGTCAAGGCCTCTGTGGTTGAGGTGATTTTTCACCTTGAGCCAGTCGTCTTTTGCTATGGTCAAGGTCAGATTTCAAAAATTAATTAAATTTTTATATATGAGTCTTAAAATGAAGCTCTAAATCCCAGTAATTGAGCTTAGGAAACACTTAACAATACTCAGGGTCAGTTTATCGCCAAAATTTCAGGAAGACATTTAGGCATTCAAGTAATGAACTACTTACTGGAGGTTTTAGCATTGGCAAAATTATATGGAAATGCTGTCCATAAAAGCCTTTAAACTAATTTTCGACAATTTAAACCAACTCCTGCTGGGCTCAAGCCTGTATTATTACTTTAAGTGTTTCTTACTAATTGTAGGCAATGCTCAATATTTTATCCTAACACTACAGCAACATTTACACATATTCTCAGTATAAAAAAAAGAAATGCATTTTTCTTACCCAAATTTTCTTTTCCTCTCCCTCAACTCAATTTTTATCCTGAAAGGGTTGCATATTTAATTATTTTTATTATATTCTTCCGGGGCCCAGGATAAAAGGTGATTAGAACTATGATCTGAGCACAGTATTAATCTCAAAATCGCCCCAAATGTCAAACATAGTTTAAGTTTTGCAGGCTTCAGAAATCAAAATTGTGCACTGAATGCAGTGAAACAGCAAGTGTTCTTACGTTTTGGGTTAGTTAAAGTAATGCCAATGAGGATAATAATGACGGATGGTGGATGGATGAAAGCCAGCTGCTTTCTGTTTATCCCAACCATCCAACTGCTATTTAGCACTTCCTAGGGTTGGCCAATATAGAAAACTGAAAAACACTTTTTTTTCTTCATACTGACTTTATTTGGTCTCCAAGAATCCATTCCTTCCTAACTATGCTTTCAGGTATTCTTGTCTTCAGGTAGTTGATTAAGGGAAGGCTGCACTGAGTCCTCATCAACATCTCATTTGCAAAGTTCATGTCCTCAGCTTCTCTCAGGAGGTACTGACCTAATTAATCTAAAGGCTAAATCTGAGAAAATCATATAAAAACGGGCTTCCCACTGCAAAACTGCTGCCAGAGATATTAGCTCTACCCATCCTAAGCATTATACTAATGTATTATTAATGTTTATGACAATTATGGGGTTATCTAATAAGATACTCAGCAATGCCCTTTAGTAAAGACAACCCCATTTGAAATGGTAAGATCTATATTGTGAAAACAGATTTTGGCTAATAATTACATGTTTTAAAAAAGGATTGAAAATATTATAAACCAACATAAAAACTGTCAGTTTATTATATCACTGTTGGATTTATTCTGCTGCTATTTTTTGAACTAAGGAAGAAGAAAAGAAAGAAAGAAAGAAAGAAAGAAAGAAAGAAAGAAAGAAAGAAAGAAAGAAAGAAAGAAAGAAAGAAAGAAAAAGAAAGAGGAAGGGAAAGAAGGAAGGAAGGAAGGAAGGAAGGGAGGGAGGGAGAAAAGAGGTAGACTAAGAAAAAGAAAGGAGAAAGAAAGAAAAGGCATGCATTTTTATGATGACATATATGCAAGTGAAAAACAGTATTTTTCACATGCCCAGGAAAAGTTTATTTTTAGACTTGGCCACTGTTAATCATTGCACCACTATAAAGCTGTGATTTTTCCCAAATCACAGGTGTCCTGGTGGAAAGAAGGCTGGAAATGCACTTGGCAATCCATGATGATTTGGAGAAATCCCATTTACTCCACTGGATTCCAAGTGAGAATATCAATATTAAGAGTTACATGTCGCTCTTTTATTCCCACGTCTGTCACATCTCTTTCTTTTATTATTTAAGGGAATCTTTGACTCTCATGAACTCAGTGAAGTTTTTTTCTTTTTAAAGAAGTGATAGCTGATACCAAAACTCAACAAAGACATCTAAAGAAAAGAAAACTACAGGAAAAAAACAATCTCTTATGGATATAGATGCAAAAATCCTCAATAAAATGCTAGCAAACCAAATGCAGCGACATATAAAAAGAATTATACACCATCACCAAGTGCAACTTATCCAAGAAAGACAAGGTATATAAAACATCTAAAAATCAATTAATATAATACACTATAACAATAGACATAAAGACAAAAGAAACATGATCATATCAATTGATATAAAAAAATTAGTTGACATAATCCAAAAGCCTCTCATAATTAAAAACACTCAGCAAACTAGAAATAGAAGGGAATTTCCTCAATTTCATAGAGCATCTATGACAAAAAACAGATTCATGTCAAACTTAATGGTGAAAGACTGATGCTTTCCCTCTAAAATCAGTCACAAGACAAGGATGTCCACACTCGACACTTCAATTCAGCATTATATTGAAGGTCTAGCAGGGCAAATAGGCAAGAAAAATAAATAAAATTTATCCAGATTGGAAAGGAAAATGAAACACTATCTCTATTTGCAGATGACAGGATCTTGTATATGGAAAATCCTAAGGAATTCACTAAAAACTATTAGAACAAATAGAAGAGCTCAGCATGGTTGCAGGATAAAAGATCAAAATTGTATTTCTATACATGTGCACTGAATGATGTGAAACTGAGAAAAAATTCCATTTATAATAGCATCAAATAGAATGAAATTCTTAGGAACAAATTTGACAACAAATGTGCAAAACTGATACTCTGAAAACTACAAAATACTGTTGAAAGAAAACAAAGCAGGCCTTAGCAAAAAGAAAGACAGCCCGTGTTCATGGATTAGAAGACTTAATAATGTGAAGGTGGCAGTACTTCCCAAAATGATGTATAGGTTCAATGTAATCTACCAAAATTCCAGCTGGACAGTTTTGCAGAAATTGCCAAGCTGATCCTAACATTTATATGGAAGCGCAAAGGACCCCAGTTAGCCAAACAATCTTGAAAGAGATGAAAAGAATTGGAGGACTCACACTTTTCAATTTAAAAACTTGCTGTAACGCCACAGTAATCAAGACAGTGTGGCACTGGCCTAAGAATAGACATACTCGTGAACACCGATGGATAGAATTGAGAGTGTGATAATAAACCCTAACATTTACAGTCGAATGATTTTTCATAGAGGTGTTAAGACAATTCAAGAAGGAAAGAGCTGCTTCAACAAATGGCACTGGGACCACTAGATAGTCAGATGCGAAAGAATGAAGCTGGCTCACTACCTCACATCATATTCAAACATGAACTCAAAATGGGTCTTCCACCTAAATGTAAGTGCTGAAACCATAAAACACTTAGAAAACATCAATTTAGAAGAAACTATCAATATTCATGACTGGATGACGCAGTGGTTTCTAAGATATCACACCCAGGCACAAACAACCAAATTAAAATCAGGTATATTAGGCCTCATCAATATTAAAACATTTGTACTTCAAAGGGCACCATGAAGACGGTGAAAAGACAACACACAAATGGGAGAAAATGTTTGCAAATCATATGTCTAATAAGGGGCTTGTTTGAATTTATTTATGAGACATGTCCACAAATAGCCAAATCTTCAGAGATAGAAAATAGATTAACAGTTACCTAGGGCTGGGGAGAGAAGGTTAGGAAGAAATGCGGACTATTGATCGCTAAAGGCTGTGGGGGGTTGTTCTGAGGTCATTAAATGTTCTAAAATTGATTGTGGTGATAGCTGCACAACTCTGTTAATATACTAAAAAAACTGAATTGTGCACTTAAAATGGGTGAATTTTATGTCATGAAAATTACATTTCAATAAAGCTGTTTTAAAAAGTGATAGAATTTTTTTTTCTTTTTCTTTTTTCACTAATTTCTGATGTATGCCACCTTCTACAGGGAAGCCCATATTTAATGTAATTGTTGTTCTTTGTTCAAGGCATTTTAGCATATGAGAGTCACTAAAATGGACAATAGTTATTATTTCACAAGAAGTGCTGATAGATTGTCAT
>NW_017731724.1:289396-292046 GCF_001890085.2 Hipposideros armiger
AAAAAAAAAAAAGAAATCGTCAGTTATACTGAAACTCAAGGGTGAGTAGGTTGTTTACTGGATAAGGAATTGGTGGGGACAGGGAGGGGGAGTGGGTGTAATTCCAGGCCAAGGGAGTCCCATGTGGGAGGACCAAGGCAGGGAGAGCTGGACCAGATGCAAAACTGAGAGGGGGCCCCTGGAGCTGTAGGCACCCTGAGCTGCAGGTGTGATTAACAAAGAGATGGCGCATTCCTACGTTACCGAATGTGCTACTGCATTACCTTACTTTGGAAATTGAACAGGTGGAGTTGTCTTACTTAATGAGAATTTTTCCCTAGATTTTTCATAAAATGCTCTGCTATTTGTCCCTAAGGAAACAGTTCCAAGAATGCTTCCATGTACCATCCTACAACTAAAGTATTTTTCTGTATTAGCTTTGAACCAATCAGAAATTACCACCACAAACACAGGATTATATTTCACTTTAAAATGTCATCTAACACTTCTTATATTGTCTTAAATAACCAAATTAAAATGGTCTTGTTCACTTTTATGTGGGATATAAAACTGAAAGCAACAAATGAACAAGACAAACAAATAAAATCTCATAGACACAGACCACAGTTTAGTGGTTACCAGAGGGGAAGGGGGGAGGGTAAGTAAAAAGAGTAAAGGGGATCAAATACATGGTGATGGAAGAGATTTGACTTTGGGTGGTGAACATACAATGCGATATACAGATGATGTGTTATAGAACTGAATACTTGAAACCTATATAATTTTATTAATCAATGAAACCTCAATAAATTTAATTTTTAAAAATGCACACTATAGAGTAACCTGGACAGAATGAATGGGCATCTATGAAGATGGATGGAAAAAAAAGTTATACTTTTATTTTTTGCTAACTTCTGAAATTTAGTGATTACTCAATTATAAACGTAGGTAATCAAATATGGTATTAGCAGTGACTTTGTCACCAATAAAAAAAATCACAGCTATTTTCATATCACAAAAAAATAAGAAGTGGCTTATGTTATAAAAAGAAACAGTGAAGGCACTAAGTATCGTCTTTCCAATTAAAGTGAAGAAACCATGAAAAAAAGAGAGAAAAAAATTAAGATTTCCCACAAGCAGCACCGAGGATGAGGAAGGAAGATAAGGGAGCATCGTGTTTTGCTGCTGGTGAGGAAAGCAGACAGACTCAAAGCTTGACATTGAAATTGCACGCTCGGAATGCATTCAGAACAGGAAATCAGGAGACTAGAACACGCCGCTGAGCGGGGCCAGCTCCTACCTGTGGCCAAGTAGATGATGTGGATGAGCGCGTCCCTGGCCTGCACCACGTCCACGGCCATGTGGGAAAAGCGGCTGTTGTCCTCCATGAAGGCCGGCACAGCGGTCACCGGCTGCACCACCTCGTGCATCAGGAGGAACTTCTGGGCGTCCTGCAGGTTCCTCTCCGTCAGGTTCACGTACAGGCCCTGGTCCACCGTGCCGCACTGCAAGGGAAAGCAGGCTGTGACTGGGCCAGCCGCCCCGCNAGAAGCTTTTTAGTTTGATATAGTCCCACTTATTTACTTTTGCTTGTATTGATTCATAAAATTCTCATGCTAACTATGATGTAGATACTATTATTGTTAACTACCATTTTATAGATGTCAAAGGTTCAGGGAGCTTATGTAACTCACTCAAGGTAAAGATGCTAATAATAGTCAGGTGACAGACTAACCATAGCCCTTGAAATTTTTAAAATATCAAGGTCAAGAAATGGGCATTTGATATGTTAGGGTTATAGCTTTTCATAGATATGCTCAGTCTAGTTAATAGTAATAATAACAACAACACTCCACTTTCCTCAGGTTCAATGTTATATCTCTTTTCAAAATTGCTGACCCTGCTCCTTTTCTATTCCTTCCAACATCCACGGAATAATTTATAAGAACAGGCCCTCTCTGATTCAAAGCACTGAGCCCCTTGGTTTTTTTTTTGTTTGTTTATCTGTTTGTTTTAGCTGAGCCATCCTGCCACCTGTTGGCAGCTCAGCTGTAGCTCAGCTCAGGCCAGGACTCGAACCGCTGATGCTCACAGCTCGCACCCTTGAGCGAGCTCTTAACCAACTGAGCCACTTGGCCGGCTGCCTGTTTTTTTTTAATGCAATATCTCTGACACTTGCTGCTTTGGTACCAGCTACAGGTGGTACTGACACAGTCCCAGCTTGCATGGATATTTCATGGGCAAGTCTTCATTCTACACTCATTGAGCTGGTGTAGGATGGAGCATTTCTACGCCTATAAATTCCAATTAAAAAAGCAGCAAGAGGTTTTCTTAGACACATGGATAGCTAGTTTTATTTTTCCCTTCACCTACTAGTTTTAACTGGGGGGCAGCTGACTCTCCCCACTAATGTGTGCATCGCTATGTTACCCAACATTTGGCCAAATGCCAAGACAGTAGGACGTTACCAGTAAGTTCACCATCTTACTCATCAGTGCTCAGATGAGCCATCAAATAGTAAAAATTCAATAAACTTTAGTGACTAAATGAATAAAATAAACACATAAATGTATTATTATAAAATGATAAGTTCTATCAAGGGATATAAATTATTAAGATAAAATAATTGTTTCCTAAGAAATTGTCAGTTATGGGGCCGGCTGAGTGGCGC
>NW_017731724.1:295001-319709 GCF_001890085.2 Hipposideros armiger
CACCGGTCAGATGGAGAGGCTTCCTGAGGTCAGGTGTGGGGACCCTTCCTGTACCTCGTTCTGGTGGCTCATCATCAAGCTGCAGGCCATATACTAGGCACTGGCCCATGTCTCAGGGATAATGTCCTAAGCAAGAGGACAAATAAAACAGAAAGCCACAGTAACTGCTTCCATGGTGCTTAGGATTCATAGTGGTTGATGTGATAACACCCCTTTAAGCCATAAAGTTTTTGAGATCCACTTTTTAATGAAAAGATTTCTGTTGCGTTCACTGAATTGTCTCTATGCACGTACGATGCATCCTGACTCCAGCTTTGTTAGATTTGGTCAAGTCTAGCCTCCACTGAGCAAGCCCATGATTGCCCAGCCATGTGCTTCAGGATTAATAGACTATCATCACCCTCAATGCCCTTGGCTTCCTTGCTTCCTCCCATCTTGCCTCATACATGGAGTCCTGATGAAAAAGGCCAAATCCGTTCAGTTAGCCCTCCATCAACAGGTCGCTCATCTATCTGCTCGCTGGGTTCAGTTGTCTTCTTCCACATTTTAACTCCATCAGATAAGATTTGTGAAAACCAAAACTGTGCAGAATATCTCACATGCAGACATATAATGTCTGGGCCTGAATATTTTCTAAAAATTGCTTTTAATATTTTTTATAATGAAGCTCAGAATTTGTATTACTACTGTATTACTGCAGTGTCAAGTTGGGCACAGTTTTAAGGTGTTTTCTACAAAATCCCTAACTTGTAACTAATACATAGGGGGACTAGTTCATGGTTTATGGAGATGTCTGTACTTATATAATAAAACATGGTAAAGTGCCTCTCCTAACCACTCTTTTTTTTTTCTACACCTGAATCCCTTTTCTATTTTTCTGATGAATTTGGAAACTCTAGTATATAAATACTACATACACTTCCAGATGCTGATAAACAGGCACCATGTGGAAAAAAAGCAAGAATAAGGAAAAGAAAGATATAATTATGTATTAATGCTGATTAATGCCAAAACAAGCACTTCACACATTTCTGATGGAAAGATCCTTAGATTGGAACTCATCACCACTGCATACCAGTTAACGTGGTATCATGAGCACATGAGCACATATGTGAGCACATATGTGGTAGCATAACTAGTTTGTAATGGTAAGCCAAAAGAAAAGAATGGAAACACATTTTACACGAATTTTCCCACCAACAGCTAATATAAAATCCATCGTAACCAATCTCTTATCAGTAATTGAGGTGACAATGGGTCCTTGCTTTTTCAATTAAACTTTTTATTTTGAGATCATTGCTGAACATGCAGTCCTAAGAAATAATACAGAGCGATTCCATGCATCTTTTATCCAGTGGCGCCATCTTGAAAACTATAGTACAATGTCCCAACCAGAATATTGACACTAACACAGTCCAGATACAGAACAGTTCCAGCAGCACAAAGGTCCCTCCTGCTGGCCTTTTATATCCACACCTAGCTCCCCCTACTCCCACCCCAATCCCTGGAAACACTAATCTGCTCTCTATTTCTATAATTCTGTCATTTGAAAAATATTGTATCAAAGGAATCATGCAGTACTTAACCTTTGGGACTGGCTTTTTTTTTCACTCAAATAATTCCCTTCAGACCCATGTTGAACGGAACTGCAGTTTGTACCTTTTCATTGCAGAGTAGCATGCATGGGATAAATACCCAAGCATGCAGCTGCTGGGTTGTACGACAGTTACGTGTTAGTTTTGCATGAATCTGCCAAAGTGAGCCTCCTCATCCCCTTAGAGAGACACCCTATATCCAGTCTGGAAAACCCACTCCACCAGCAGGAACTACAGAGCATCAAGGAGCGTTACATAAACCAAACAGATCAAACTAATGCCATTAATGCAATAAAAAGCTGCCATGGTAACCACAGCCTTCAAAAGTAGTCCAGGACCTGCATGCTACCCCCAAACAGAGTGGCTGCCTACTAAAATAACAATTTTTTAAATCTAAATAATACCAAGTCTCCTAACATAATAGGCAAAATGTCCAGGATACAATTGAAATTCACGTGTCATACCAAAAGCAAGAAAATCACAACTTGAATGGAAAAAACTCAATCAGCCGACAACAATACTACAACAAATCACATGTGGAATTATCCGAGGAGGATTTTAAAGCAGGCATCATGACAATACTTCCACCATCTATTACGTATTCTCTGGAAACAAATGAAAAGATGGAAAAATCTCATCTAAAATAGGTGTCACAAAAAAGAACCAAATGGAAATTATAGATCTGAAAAATGCAATAACAGTTGATAGTGTGATCTATAAGAAATATGAACACGGTTGGTCATTCAGATGACCAAAATATATTTTTTGACATATTTGGTTTTCATTCACAGTGCCTGTGAATGAGGTCCTTTGGAATTTCCTAAGTGATGAGAGCAATAATGGTATCTCCTGTTATGATAATGAGGTGACTTTAAGACCCCACCCCACGGGGGGGGTGATTGCCAATAGGAGCTAACCTTGTGGTTAGAGAATAGAAACTTTGTCACACCCCAATTTCCAAAGAGGGGACAGAATCCTGAGGTTGCATGGATCACCAACGGCCAAGGACTTCGTTAATCATGACTTTGTAATGACTGCACAAACCCCCCAAAGCCAGCCCATCCCTTTCTCGGAGAGCTTCAGTGTGGGGGACCCAGAACACTCCCACATGCCACCACGCCAGGCCCTGAGCGCCACGAGGACCTGTGCTCAGGACCTCGCCCTGTGGGTCTCTTTATCTGGCTATTGACTAATATCCTTTAATAACCTGTGTAATAAACTGGTACTGTAGTGAGTAAACAGGTTTTCCTGAGTTCTGTGAAATTAATCAAATTAATCAAACCGAAGGAGGGGGTCCTGGGAACCTCCATTTTATAGCCAGTCAGGAATACAGGTAATAACCAGGACTTGTGACTGGCATCCTGAGTTGTAGGGAGTCGTTGGAACCTCCAACCTGTAGCCAGTCAGTCAGAAGCACAGGTAGCAATCAGTGTGCAGCTGGCACCTGAGGTGGAAGGCGATCTTGGGGGACTGTCCCCTTTACCTGTGGAGTCCGATTCTATTCCTGGATAGATGGAGCCAGAATTGAGTTGAATTCTCAGACATCCTGCTGGTGTCCAATAATTGGTTGTTGGTGGGAAGCCTCCTCCACACACACACTGGAATTGGGTCTGAGAACCCTTTCAAACAGAGATTTAAAAAAACAAACAAAATAAAACAAACAAACAAAAACACTGGATGTGGTCAAAAGCAGAATGGATATGATGGAGGATAGACTTGTAGAGAGATCAATAGAATGTATTTAATCTGAACAACAAATGGCCCACCGAATTTCTTTTCAGAAACCCAGAAGAAAAAGAGAAAGGTAAAACTGAAAGTATTTGGAGAAATAATGGCTGAAAACTTCCCAAATATAGCAAATGATATACAATCACAGATTGAAGTAGTTGAGAAAACCCAAATGGGTAAAAACCCAAAGACATCTATACCAAGATACATCATAACTAAACTTCTGAAAACTAAAGACAAAAGAAACATCTTGAAAGCAGCCAGAAGCTTCTCCCCAAAAGTGGGAAGAAAGCTGATAAAATTGTGCAACGCTTTTACCTAATTCAGCAAACTCAAGGGAAATATGGGAATTGTACAGACTTACAATTACCTTTCATTTTTGACATTCACACAAAGCCACAGATCACCAGGAACACACCTGTAGTTTATTACTTGTTGCAGCAAGTGTGGACACAAACCGTGGCGCATGGTGGGTCTCTCAGTGAGAACACGTCAAAATGGAGCTATGATGGTATTCGGGTTTTGGTTAGGGAGTGCAGGGCAGGGTCTAAGGGGTTTGCTGTAGACTAAATGCTGTCAGAAAGCTGGGGTGAGTCTCTGATTAGGTACAGAAGTAACAACCACCCATTTAGCCACACAGAAGAGTGAGTTCTGTGACTGTCAGTCCCAGCTGCTGTAACAGAATACCACAGGCCCGGTGGACTTTTAAGCACAGAAATGTATTTCTCACAGTTCTGGAGGCTGAGAAGTCCAAGATCAAGGCCAGCATGGTTGGGAACTGGTGAGAACCCTCTTCTGGGCTGCAGACAGCTGACTTCGTGTGTCCTCTTACTCTCAGAAAGAGAAAGCAAGCGCTTTCTGGGGTCTTCTTATAAGGGCTGTCATTCTGCTCATGAGTGCTCTAGCCTCATGAACTGAAAACCTCCCAGAGATCCACCTCCTTATCCCCTCACACTGTGGGTCAGGGTTTCAACTATGAATTGAGGAGCGGGGGAAAGGCACAGATGTTTCATGATGTATGTTTCAAATGTATCACATGAACCTTGTTTTTGCCTGTGCTTAAGCAAAGATTTTAAAAGGGGCCTTGTTTTGTCTCATTTTATCACAGTCTCAGGGTAAGCCAGATTTCTATGAGACTGTTTATATCCACTAGGAGGATGACAGGGCCTCCCTGTGAGTGCCAGGCCAGCTGCCACAGATCAGGGGCTGCTCTCTCTCTCTTTTTTCCTTCCTTTCTCAAGTGTTACCTGCACAACATTCTGTTGGATGGTACGTGCACTAAACCTATCCATGCCTTTCCAAACACAGCTGTCTCTTAGATCTTTTTTTTTCTTCAATTCTAACAGCTAGATTTGATTCTTATTGTTTTCTCTATTTCTAAGAGTTTTCCATTTAGTAAGCAAGTGACTAAATTTTACAGTGCAATTAGGATAGTTATAGCAACGTTAGGTATTCGAAATGACTGAAAAGGTGCAGACAACAATTATATCTGTTAGAACACATTTTCAGGGATAATTAGGTATCTGTTGGGGCAACTGAATTGGCCATATGCTCTGGTAGGTTGAATTGAATTCTACCAATTATAATTAACAGAACAATTAAAACACAGTGGACTGCAAAAAGAGCCAGTAATGTTAGAGTAAGCACTCATAAACACTCACCTAGACTAAAACATAGAACTGGAGTTCACCACCTGAACCTATGCCATCGGACCGAAAGCACCTACATCTAAAATACTCAAAAAATCATGGTATTATGCCAACAATACTCAAGAACACCATTTGGATTTCTCTACAGTGGTTTGAGACCCCACACTGGCAAGTTCTTAGATAGGGAGTCCCTCCATTGCACATGGTGTGGCAAGCAGGCTTTCATAGGGATTGACTATGCACAGATGTGGAACCAACGGGGAAGAAAACTGTCCAGATAGAATGAATTTCACTGCTCTAGCGGCTCTTGGGAATGCCATAAAAAAAGCAGCAGGGAGAAGGGGCAATGGCTCAGGAGCTTATGAAACAAGAATATTGTTGGAGAGCAATGCCATGGCCTTTGAAATGGCTCTCACCGTGACTTGGTGTGATGAGTACTTCGTTGGTCTGTCTGCCATCCACTGCACTAGGCCACCTGCCACTCAGATTTCTCAGGGAGGTTCGCCCTTCACCCTCCTCCTTCCACAGAAATGCTTTCCTCTGATGGTTCTAAACCTGTCTCCAGAAATTATTTTTATAATGTTGTAACCAAGTATGTTTTTAATAGAAATATTCAGATACATTTTAAGCTACTAAGTAAACAAGAAAAGAGCACGTTTTTAATATATACAGGCCACTTTAGTCAAGGAGGCAAACAGTATTTGGGAACACCTGTGCTTCCCTGCAGGGGGGCCTTTTAGGATAATGACTGGCCTCTGTGTGACCTGCTATTGCGTGACCCTTTCTTAGAAAGCAGGGCGTCCTGAAACTAAGCCAGCAGCACTTCATCCTTTCTCAAAGACAGAAAGGAAGAGAAATAACATTGAAGCCCATCACTGTACGTGGAGCTTTCAGATAGCAAATATCTATATCGATAGGCCTGCATTTATGGATACAATTGGGGTTGGGGGATGGGAGCTGAAGGCGGGGTGGAGGGGTGGGACACTTGAATCTAGCCAGGAAGGATGACATAATACAAATTGTTTTCCCTCCTTTAAATATTTCACGTCTGTTTCTTGCTAGAATGCAAATTGCCACAAATCTAATTTGCCTAACTTCTGAGTTAATCAAAGAAATCATAAAAGAGGCATCATGTGATTCACAACGAATGTGAGATCTGAGAAGACTTTGTACATAATTCTGATGGCTACACATGAATAGATGTGCTAACTAAGCAAGGCTGAAAGTTGGCTTGAAAACATGTCAGCCTGCATGATGGCTGCACGTGGTTGTGTGTGTGCCTAGATGTACATACGGACATGCAGCTCTTTCTACATCCACTTGGATAGCAAATTCACGTGTGAGTTACACGGTTTCCTATACATATTCATGTACAGGGAAGGAATTATGTATAATTTAAGAATTTTGTTTTACAACTTTGTTTCCAAAATGATTATATAAAATAAGGTCTCTGAGATTACTGAGAAAAAATCCTACATTTACAGAAACATTTGGCTTTGAAAAGATGAACAAACACAAAAAGAATGAAAGAGAATCCACTATTGTTTACTGCCTGGTTATATATGTAAGTTCCTTCACCAGATGCATTAATGAATATTCTATAAAATCATTTTATTTAGTATGACCTAAGTTTTCAGGTTTTATTTTTTTAATTATAAATGAATGTTGTTGTTTATAAGGTAACCTGCAGGACTATAAACAATAGCACTTAGAAATATATAAAACATTTAAAAATGAAAGACTAAGAAAAATAATTTTGAAAACATTAATTTGAATTTAAAGAGTCTGGAAGTATTTTACACATATCAATATAGTTCAAAGGTCTAACTTTTAAAAAACTTAGGTTTAACTTAACATGGAGGGTGCCAAAAATATGTATACACATTTTAAGAAAGGAAAACTATTGAAATTGTAATACTCTATATATACCGATAACAAAAGATGAATACAAGGCACGTTTGACCTCTGCAATTACAAGAGGTGCTCAAAGTGGTTACCATCAGCGTCCAGACACTTCTGATGATGGCGAACTGCTGCTTGAGCAACACTGATCAAAATGTCCACTTGTATACATTTTTTTGGTACCCCCGGCATGTTGGACTACAACGTTATTTGACTTTTACCAAATGCCCTCTTTAGCATTCAACAAGAGAATGACCCATTTCATTGCTTTGGCCTTGATTTTAGCCCTTTGAGGAAGAAACTAGTTTTGAGAAACTAGGGTTCATCTAGGCCAGAGTAAAGGGAAGTTAGAAGCACCCAGAGATAATTTCCCAAAACACTATGCTGAATGATTGTTTCATGATGTTTACTATAAAAAAATATTGAAACAATGTAGAGCAAATTTACTGAAACACCTAGATCGGGGCATTTTATAAATAGGGTGACAGTAGAAGAGTTCCAAACTGGAACACTTTCAAGAGGGAATCAGGACAATTAGAAACACAAACCAGGATTACTCTGCTTTAGAATTAATCTTCAGGTAATCAACATTTAGCCATTCCCCCGAGTTGGCACATCACTGGTAGTACATTTCCATTCAATGCATTCAAGTCTTGTATAATGACGCATGCCACAGTTGTGTGCCGTTTCCACGGGCTTCATGTTTTGTGCTACAGACTTTCCTGTGATTGAGTTGTACAAGTTAGCCCTTTTGCCTTCATGGTATTTTGCTGGGAGGGCTTGTGATGCTTCCTTCAGCCAAGGAGATGTGAAGGATGGTCTGCTGGGGTTTCTGGGAAAGGTTTCTTCCTAAAAAGAGAGACCCACAGAAGAAAGAATATCCCTTGACTGGATGCATGTGAAACCACATAGCCATTTTTCATCCATCCAAGGAACTAGTCCACGAGCCAAGCTAAGGATGGTGGAGTGGAAAATGGGAAGGACTTGGGGGCCGTCCCTCTTGAGCCAGTAAATTAAGAGACAAGGTGAACTTCCAGATATTGAAATAATTGTGTTCTTACTGCTTAAGCAATTTTAAGTCACCTACAGCCATAAACATTTTAACTGATATGACAGTATCTGCAAATTTAATTTAAAATGTTGCTTATTTTCCTTCCCTAAGATGTAATAAAGAAGAAAACAAAGGGATATAGATAAACAGGTGATAGATATCCTTGTCACATCATTGAATTTCATACATTTTGAAGCAATATATATAGTATGTAAGAGATTAAAAGGTAAAGCTTCTATAGAGAAAAGTACAACTTAAATCTATGATTAAATGACAGTTAAACTTTAACCCACTACAATTTTCAATGTCTTCAGTTCTGTGATGTTGGAGGTAGTTTGTATTCCTTATACAAAAGAGCCATATGGTGCCCTTCCGAACGTAACTTCTCACTATCAATATGTAACATTTTGATTTCTTTAGATTTTATTTCTTTAGAAATTTGAAAAGCTGCCTCTAAGCCCTAAGGAACTGGCATTATAGAAAATTAAGATGGGTAACTGTAAATGCCTTACCGCCGAGCCATTGGGGGTTGTACTGCACAGAAGGTGAGGTGTCCAGGCTTCCGGAAATAGCAAGACAATGTCTGGGAGTGCAGGGCCTTTGAAGCAGAGCCCTCTGCTCAATGTGGGAGGGCCACAGAATTGTCCTCAGCATCTCATCGAGTTGATCATCTGCAGAACAGGATGAGACCCAAAATTGATTCCTCCATGGAAACCCCATTAATGGTGTGAATAATAGCTTCTGTCTACCTGCATCTTAAGTGAAGATTTGCTGTAAGCTCTCCAGAGATTGTTAAATAAAATAAATGAAAGATATTTTATTCTCTGACATTGATGGAGATAACTGCTTAAAGTCATGGATAGACAATGAGTGTGTGTGTGTGTGTGTGTGTGTGTGTATGTGTTAGTTACTAAAGTCCATGCCATCAAACTGCATGATATTCACAAAATATGAAGTGAATGTCATTCACTGAAATGAGATTATTATATATACTCTTTTATTACAAATGTACACATGATCATATAGGTTTTTCTTCTGTAATAAAGAAACTGACATAAATATTAACAGAAATAAAGACCAAAATAAAGGACAGGTATATATTTTCTATTAAAATTAATCTCAGATACAGTAAATAGCCCCAAATAATGTGTTATATGCAAGAATATAAGAATATTTAGCAGCATGTAACTTAAATATGGCAGATAGCCTGGTTCCATGTAGATATCTGTGTGAATCCAGCATCCCAGATGCAACCAGTCACTGAACTTGGAAAGCTCTTCGGCAGATGGGGAGGAGGAGAAGGGGCAGGAAAATCTCTATTAGTTATGTCACCAATAGGTAGGTAATATGGCATTGTGCTGAGAGCCAAACACTTGAGAACCAAATTGTTTGAGTTTATGCCTTACATCTGCCACTTACTTAATGTACACTTAAGTGACTTACTTTCCTGTGCTTCTGTGTTTCTTTTCTAAAACGGGGTAATAGCATTCTTTATGAGTTACTACACTTCAAGCATTTAAAACAATTCCTGGCAAATAATAAATGTTCCATAAGAACCAGCTATTATCACTATTATTTATTTCTAATAACTGAATATGAATTTCAAAATAAAAAACAGACAACAGTTCATATATAATAGTTCTGAGATTAGTTGAATAATCAGGAATTTTACAATATTTCTTCATTACGTTTATTTTAAAAAATCAATTAATCCTATTGAGTAATTTTTCTACAGCTGCCTTAACAAAGTACCACAAACTGGGTGGCTCACACAACGCAGTCCTGCAGGCATCCATTTTTCTACTGGAGTGTCACATAATTCTGCTCACAAAGAACAGCAACATGTTGTTTTAGGACTTTGCGAGAAAATGATTATTGTGCCCAAAGTTTCTGAAAGCCTCTAAGACTTTTATTTCTTCATTAGAAACATTAGGGACGTGCTTTAAAGCCCATTCATACATTTTTATAATGAGTTAGCATCTGGTCAAGAGCTGCTGGACACTGCTCATTAATTTAGGACTCGGTTAGAAAATATCAACTGAGAGATGTTATCTTATTTTAAAAAGTTGATTCTACATCCACTTTTCAGCCCAGAACATTCTGTAAAATGAAACGATATCCTTTGTGATAAATCTTGCAAGTTTTCACCCTGTATTTCCAGTGTTGCACTAGCGGCACCTTGGTGGTTTAATCATACTGTCTCAAATACAAAGATTGTGAATATCCATGAATCCTTTTAAGCCAATTTCATCATTGTTCCATCCTCAAGCTTATTAATTAACAAGTTACTTTACAGGCCCACATGCAACAGAGTCAGAGCTCACAAACCGTTACCAAACCAGTTCTTAGGATTCAAAATGAGATTATAAAGGACTAAAGATGTTATTCTCTAGCACTCCTTTCTTTTCCACCTCAAAAATGTGTTTCAAGCCTCTTGCTGCAGAATGTCACAGTTCCTCTGATGAACTTATTTTTTCTTAGCCGACTGTAAAACGTTTATTTATTCATCTACATTTTCAGTCTTTTGTTCACTCTAACCTTTGTGTACTTGTGAAAACAGGAAAACACCAGCTAGACAAGCTCATGTCCATTTTCTGCCCTGGAACTTTTTATAGCGGGTGTGAAGAATTTGAGCCTGAGGATGTTAGGTGTAAAGAAAAAAACCGTGGACTCAGGTGTGCCCTGTAAACGTGATTCAGAGGTTGATTTTTCAGAGCAGCCAGAGGGTCACATGTGGCAAGACCAGATGAATGAAGGAGATCGCTCTACAATCATGGCATTCTCACTTTCCCTAGAACAGTACCTAACTTAAAAGGAAAAAAAATACAAGTATGGTTAAACACTGTGAAAGATTCTCATTTGACAACATGCCTCACTCAATAAAAATGATCACTGTTTATGAAAATAAAGGTCTGTGTCTTTAAAAAAGTAGCAAAGTGCGCTAAATTATAAGCACCTGGACAAGATACCAGGGACTTGGATCCAAATAGCCGAACGCCTAGAAAAGTGCCTGATACCTAATAACGACACTAACTTTTGAACACTTATAACATGAAATTAGGGGTCATGCCCGAGGAAGAAAAGGGTCTGCTTTAGTAAACAGGGAAAAGAGAAAGAAAGAAACTTCAGAACAAGGGCAGAGTGGGGCAGAGAAGGCGGCTGGCTGGTCCAGACATAACCACCCCGCTGGGGGATCCGGTGGATGAGTCAGGAGTTCCAAGGGCAGGGGAGCCCCAGCCGCCGTGTCCCTCACATCCCACTGGCCCAGTGACCCAGGACACCTGTGCTCGCGTCCCGGGCGGGAGGACGCCACGGCCAGAGGAGAAGCCGCGGGAGCTCAGGGACCGAACGTCAGTCTCACAGGGGCGGTCCCTGGACCGCTGTGGGCGGGGCGGCCGCCCAGGCACCGCCCACACGCCGGCCGAGCTTCCTATTGGTCGGGGCGCAGAGCATGCGTGTTTCGGTCCTGCGCGCCGAGTTGGCCGAGTCCCAAGCGCTCCCGCAGATCGCCGGCAGGTGAGGGCTCGGCGACGGTCCTTCCCAGACTGGGCCGCCCGCCCTGCGCTGCCCGAGGGGGCGGCTCCACCCTCCGCGCCGTCCCCGCCTCCCTTCCCCGCCAGGGTCTCGCAGGAGCCCGTTCCCGGGGCTGCAGACGGCGCGGGCGGAGGCCGGGCTGCGCCGGGGGCTCGTCCCTGTTGCCTCCCCGCCGCCTCCCGGGAGCGGGTCCCCGGCCGCGCGGCGGCGTTTGCACGAGCGGTGCCGGCCCCGCAGGTCGCTGTGGGCCCGTCTGTCGGCGTCTTGGTTCCGAGCGCGTTCCTAGGCGGGGTGCAGGGCACGCCGGGGGCGCGGGAACTCGGGGGTGTCGGGGAGGTGCGCTGGAGACTCGGGGCTCCGCGCGCGAGGACCCGGCCGGAGAGGGGTCCTGCTCCAGCGCTTCTCCGCCCGAGCTTGCCCTGCGGGTGTCGGGGAGCCGCCCTTGGGAAACGGGGGGCGCAGCAGCGCTTTAGAAGGCGGCGGTCGGACGGAGGGGTGGTTCTCGGAAGCACCTGGACCTGTGCTGGGTCCCCGGAAGTTTGTTACCATATTGTTAGTTCATAAGAATGTTCTCACCCTGACATTTTTACAATACTGAGTAATCACTAACTGTCTCTTGCCTTTTCTATATTTTAGGAACTAGAGTGTCATTCTTTCATTAAACAAATATATGTGCCTGGCGTTTGCCTGGTGCTGCACGGATGCGGAGGAATAGAGTCGAAATAGATGCAGTCCTTGAATTTACTTTTTAATGCGTTGCCTAATGTGATTATGGTACCAATTTCTTTAGGGCTTAATTTGCTTTTAGTCAGATAATAATTGTCCAGAGCAACATAAACTTTTTTCCTTCTTTTAAAAAAAATTATGTATTTTTTTCAGTTACAGTTGACATTCAATATAATTTTATGTTAGTTTCAGGTGTAAACTTAATTTTAACTCTTTGTCGCAATCCAAAAACCTAAATTATGGTTTGGGTTTCAGTTTCAATCTTTCTTTACAAATCTTCCCTGACAGTTCCCGAGACTTCAACACTAATGAGTATGAAAATTCTATGAATGAGTTTTATATTACTCTTAATAATCTGGAAAAACATAAATGTTTGAGCATATTGGAAGTGATACACTTTTCAATGATAATATGCCCTTTGAGGGCATAGGCAAGTTCACTTGTGTACTAGTAGATTGCTCAGCATTAGAATGAAAGATTTCATTAAGAAACTTGCAAATTTAATTGAGTTGGTTTTTTTTTTCTTGAAAAGAGAAAGAGCAACACAAAAGCCCATTTAGGCTGCTATGTTTCAGTCCTAATTGCATTTTATCAGATAGATACAGTATCTCCCCTTGTCAGCGGTTTTGCTTTCTATGGTGTTAATTACAAAACTATTGAGTGGAAAATTAAAAAATAAACATTTTATAAGTTTTAAATTGTGCACAGTGTGAACAGTGTGATCGCATCTCTTTCCCACCTGGGATGTAAATCATCGCTTTGTCCAGCATGTCCACGCTGGATATGCTGCCCACCCATTAGTCACTAAGTAGCCAACTCAGTTATCAGACCGACTGTCACAGTATCGCAGTGCTCTCGTCCCAATTACTCTTATTTTACTTACACATCTGCCCAAAGTGCAAGAGGAGTGATGTTGGCAATTTGGATGTGCCAAAGAGAGGCTGACAGTGCTTCCTTTGAGTGAAAAGGTATTGGTTTCGGGCATCCAGTGGGGGTTGGAACATATTCTCCGTGTAGAAGTGGGGCTTCTCTATTGTTACCCCCACTTTAAAGATGGGGGCTCTCAGAGCGGGTCGATTTAAGTGGCTTGCTCAAAGTTGCACACCTCGTTGTGGCGCATGCTGGGATTCAAACCCATGTCGTCTGATTCTAGCTTCTGACTTTCAACCCGAATTCCTGAATGAGGGATTCATTTCTCTCTTCCCCTCGTTTAACGATCAATGTTCTCTGTCTTTAAGTACATTTAGAGTCAATGCCGTTGACTCTAGTCAGAAGGCCAGTTTAGCACATCTCCACTACAGTAGGTACAGATTTATCCCGCTCTAGAATTTTTGTGCTCTACTATGTCTTACCTGTTTTCTTTTGTAAATGAAGGGACATTTTTCTGTTTAACATATGGGAGAAGCATTTTTGTATTCATTTCAGGTGTACAAAGCAGCATAATGATTAGACATTTACACCCCTCACAAAGTGATAACGCCTCCAAGTCTACGACCCCTTTGACATCATCCATAGCTATTACAATACCGCTCACTATATTCCCTATGCTGTACTTCACATCCTGTGACTATATATATATATATATCCTGGGGGTGCTAAAACATGTATACACATGACATATATTCATCTTTTGTTATTGGTGTATGTTGAATATTACAATTTTAATTCCTTTCTTAAAATGTGTATACATTTATTGGCACCCTCTGTGTTTGTGTGTGTGTGTGTGTGTGTGTGTGTGTGTGTGTGTATTTAATCATAGTTGACATTTAACATTGTATTAGCTTCAGGTGTACAGCACAGTGTGGGACTATATCAAACTAAGGATTTTTCACAGCAATGGAAACCATCAACAAAACAAAAATACACCCTGAACGGGAGAAGATATTTGCCAATGATACACCTCATAAGGGGGTAATATCTAAAATTTATTAATAAATAAATAAAATTTATAAAACAATTGCACAACTCATCACCAAAAAACAACCGAGTTAAAAAATGGGCAGAGGGCCTGAGTAGATATTTCTCCAGAGAGGACATACACATGGCCAAAGACGTATGAAAAGAAGCTCAACATCACTAGTCATCAGGGAAATGCAAATCAAAACCACAGTGAGCTATCCCGGTCAGAATGGCTATCATCTGTAAATCAACAAACAATAAGTGCTGGCGAGGCTGTGGGGAAAAGGGAACCCGGGTGCACTGTTGGTGGGACTGCAGACTGGTGTAGCCACTATGGAAATCAGCATGGAGGTATCTCAAAAAAATTAAAAATAGAGCTGCCTTATGACTCAGCAATTCCACTCCTGGGTATTTATCCAAAGAAATTGAAAACATTGTATAATTTTTGAAGGACCAAAAGCATCTCAGGAAAGATAGATAAATTCAGTGTATTTTTATTAAAACAATTTTTATGTGTATTTTTGTGTGACTGTTGTAGTCTTAGAGATTTGGGTACATGATATCTTGTAAGTCTGTTATTGTGTAATAAATTTTTTTCAATGCTATGTGGCTTGTTTCAATCAAAGTCTCATACAGACATGCTATACCTATGACAATGTCTAAACCTTTCTTAAAGGAGTGGCCATTTGAGGCTTTGTGTTTATGTCATTTTTAGAGAGGAATTGTTCTTCCAGTCTTGGGGGCTCAGTGTACACTCATCTAGATCAGGGTAGAATCATGGTAGGTGTTCATACAACACCTTCATGTGATGTCTGGCTCTTAACCAAGACCGCTCATCAGAATCTCCATGGAACCTCTACAGGCAATGTGTCCAAGTCCTGCCCTCCTAGAGGGTCAGGGTCAGTCGCTCCACTGCAGGAGCCCAAGCCCCTTGGGTTATTTTAGTAAAGATTTGGGTTGAGGACCGTTGGTGTCAAGTTGGCACAGGGAGTTTGCCACATGCTTTTTCTTGATAATTACAGGACTTTGAAACCACACTTAATTTTACAGGTCATGTGTAGTAGCATTAATAAGATACTGGCCCACTAGGGATCACTGAAGTGGAACTTAAGATTGTTTATGAATTTAGAAGTTTATTGCCAAAGGAGTTAGTGGGAAAATGCCCTGAAGGCCTGGAATGGCCTGGCGAGAATGTTGAAGCCCATTTAGCTTCATTCCGGGCGGTATTGTTTACCCAGCAGTCAGGTTCGCAGAGAATGCTGGGCCATAGTGAGTACAATCAGCGAGCTTAAGCCACAGGCTCCTGGGAAGTCATGTGAAGTAAAGGGTGAGAGACATTGTATGATTTAAGCTAGGAGCAATCTTTAGTTTAAGATTGAGAAACTGACTTAAAAAGTGATGAAGACCAGAGACTAGGGAGCTAAGGAGCTAGGAAAAAGGAGACGTATTTAATGGGGGCTCCCCCATTGATATGGGGGAGGAGGAAAGAAAGGGAGAGAGTTTTGAGATGTGAGTTACTCCTCTCAGAATATCTAATTTAAAGGTTTGGCGTGGCTGTCACTAGAAACAGACAGCAGGCAGGGTGTGTTTTGTTGGCGCCATGAATGGCAAGATGCAGTCCCTAAGCACCTGTGCAGCGATGCTGCAGTCCTAAGGCCCGTGTGTTCTGTGCAGTGAGTATTTAATATTTAATACATCCGAGTTTGGAATAAGGAAGGATTTTATTTATCGAAACGGTACCACAATGAGAAGACAGGAGCTTTCTAGTTTTCTCAAATCCATTTTAAGAGCACCCCAAGTTCCAGCACTCTATGCTACCGTGCTAAGGTGCGGCTGCTTTGAAACATTAAAAATCGAGAGACAAAGTTGGTGGAAGCATCAACAGCAAAGCAGGTTGATTCGGAGTGCCGGCATTCTGGAAGGATGGTGGACTCCTGTCCAAAGGCCACATCCCCGTTCCTAGAATGGGCAGGAGGCTCTATAGGTCCACAAGAAAGACAAAGGAAAGGGGGAGTCTGGCCGGCAGGTCTGAGGGTGACATCACTTCCTGGGGTCTGGTCTGTTTGAAGCCGATGTTCTCTCCGGACTCGGCCACTGGGCCTGGGGCTTTATGTGTCACCAGTAAAAACTGGGAGGAAGTTGCAAAATGGATTCCAGTGTCCACACACTTGAGGATTAAAAAAATTCTTCTTTTCAGGTTAGGATTCTGTTGATTAAATGGATTAACGAGGTATGAGTAGCCTTAAGAAAGGGAACAAAACAGAGTTCTTAAGTCAGTCAGTGAGGGGAGAAACAAAGAGAAAACAGCTAACTATCAGGGTGGATCTAACTGCAAACTACCTGAGTCTAACTACAGGTGGCCAGATAGGGAGCTATGCGGTGAGTCAAACTGCAAACTAGCTCAGTCCAACAACGTTACTGACTCCCCAAGTTTCACCCTTACACCTATTCGTCCAGGGAGGGGAGAAGCTGGCGAGGCAGGTGGGGGCATCCAAGGAAGAGAGGGAAATCCCCAAATCTGTTTGTTCCCAGTCAGATGGGAAGTTACTCAGGTGTCAGGCATAACCCCAGTCGGCCAGCATCCCTGTCGACATGCAGCCTGGAATTAAGGCCGAGTAGGGAGGGAAGCATTCACCCTGTTACAGCTCCTCCCTTTATTAAATTTCTGCTCACAGTGCACAGCATTGGAGAAGACTCCATTGAGTATAAGTGAAGACTTACTTATTCCTCACAGAACACTCCTGAGCCCCCTCAGTTTGCAGCCCTCTTGCAGTAGACAGGAGCATGAGACCAACCTGGCCCATTGGATAAGAACCCTTAAGGGCCATACCTGACCAGCTGGTGAGCACCCTGCAGCAGCTGTAGAGGGACACTGGAGCTGGCCCCTGTCCCAGGTGGTGCAGCCTCCATCTATCGCTGTCCCTGAAAGACACACTGCTGACCAGTGGTGGACATCTAATGTGAATGAGAAACTTTTGTCATGCTAAGCCCCTGAGCTGCAGGGGTTAATTTGTGACCACGACACAGCCCAGCCTAACCTAGCACACCACTCCGTGTAAAGGAGCAGCCCACCCCACACCCCTCGTCCCTGTACCGTCTGTCGTTTCCTGTAGAGCACTCATCACCACCTGACTTGTGTTCCTTTTACCCTCTTCCTCATCACCTCTCCCCACCCCCAAACACACACTGAAACTTAAGGCCCAGGCCAGGCCAAAATCATTTGCTAAATGAATAAAGTCAGCCATTTCTACTTGCAGCTTTAATAGAAACAAGGAGGGAAATGGATCAAATTTTATCTGTGTTTTAACAATTCTCATCTGGGGTGAGTATGTACTTTGAAAAAGTGGTTTTGTGTTTTTAAGATGATGAACATAAAGTATTACTTAACAGAAATGTCTTTTATTAAAATCATTGCGTTTGTGGGAAGTATGACACGCGACACAGGAAAACTTTCTGGCCATGTGTGATCTTCATTATATTGAACTCTTAAGGACTCGAAGGGAGACTCATGAGAGAGGTGAAAATTGGGGCCGCTTTCTGCTGAAGAGTTGTTGCAGGTGTTACCTGTTCTGCCTCCTGTCTTTTGCCCTGGGGGTTGCTGCTATTCCCTTCCACAAAGACTTCTGTGTAAGAGATTTCTGTATACCTAGGATACTTGGGGAGCCCTGGAAGGCTGTGGCAGCAGCCATTTTCAGTTGAAAATGTCCAAGTAAACAATATTAAACAATACGATCAAGCCCTTAGTTTTTGTATAACTTCCTGTGGCCAGCCCAAGAGTGTCATATTTGAAGAAAACCTTGAAACCACGCTGGTCTGAAGTTCACTGACCCTGACAGGGATGAACCTCCCCGACTCCCTGAATGGTGGATGTGCTGAGAGCCCAGTGACTGTACACTCAAAGAAACCGCAGAGCCAGTACTGTGATTCTGTCTTTCTATGTGAAAACTTAAAGTTTTTATTTAGGTTTTAAAATGGTATCAACTAAATACAGTTTGTAAATTTTTGTTTGGAAAGTACAAATGTTGGTTCAAACGAATATTTTTTTTTCTGAATTTGAATAAAAACTTTAAACTGAAGTTTTTCCTTTTGTTATTGTAGATACTAATGAATGAAAGAAATAATGGTTATCACCAGTTATTACATAATTATTACCAATTACTACATGACTATAATTTTGTTGTACCCTGAAAGGAGTATAAAATAACATGCCCTGAAGACCAAATATGCTAGATTTGGGGGTAAGAGATTTGGGGGAGCAGGAAGTAGCAAATGAGACTGAGAAGAATGACCAGTTGGAAAATTCAAGGACGGATGCACTAGAGAACAATAAAGTGTTTCAAGGCAAGTATACTTGTAAGTGGCAACTGAGTCCATCACTGTTTATAGGTGAAATTAGACAAAAAGGGACTAGTATCTGTAGGACCTAACAATATGCAGGTCATGGTGACTGAAGAGCAATTTTAGTGGATGGTAGGCACAAAAGCCCGACTGGCGTGGCTGTAAAAACAAATTCAAGGCGAGGATCTGGGAGTCCCCAGTTATTAACATACAGTTGACCTGAACGCATGAATTCAAATTCAACACATTGAAAGTAAATAAACTTCTTTAAACGTAGAGAACAGGATAAAAGAATAATGACATAAACAAGTAGAAGGAAGGAAATAATGAGGAAAAATTAGGCAATGAGAATAGAAAACATTTTTTTAATAAAACCAAAATCTTATGTTCTTTGAGATGACTAATAAAGATAATGAAGAAAAAGAAATAAACACCATGATTGAAAAGGGGGATGCAACCTGGGCCGGCTGAGTGGCTCAGTTGGTTAAGAGTTGGCTTAAGAGCGTGAGCTCTGAGCAATAGGGCCGCCGGTTCGATTCCCACATGGGCCAGTAATGCTGCGCCCCAGCTGAGCTGTCGCTGAGCTGCCAACAGGTAGCAGGATGGCTCAGCTGGTATAACAGCAAGACTGCCTGTTCCATGGTGGGCTATGCCCACCTGCAACTAAGACTGAACTTGGCACCTTGAGCTGAGCTACCGCACAGATGGCTCAGTGGATAGAGCATGCACTCTTAACAACAAGGCTCCTGGTTTGACTCCCACATGGGATGGTGGCTACGCTCATCTGCAACTAAGATTGAACACAGCACCTTGAGTTTAGAGGCCATGAGCTGCCAACAGGAAGCCAGATGGTGACTGGCGCCCTCCACAACTAAGATTGAAGAATAACAACTTGGCTGGTCCCCCTCCCTAATTCCCCAACACTGTTCCCCTCCCCCAGTTCCCCAATAAAATCTTAAAAATAAGATAAAATGAAATTAAAATTAAAAAAAAGATTCAGTGAGGAATTGATTTAAAAAAAAGAAAAAAAAAAGAAAAGGGGCTGCAACTATACATACAGAGAATTTTTTAAATGTAAAAGAATATAAATGCTAGATATTATCTCTTGGCCCCATTTCTACATCCTTGTGATATGGAGAAAAAATCGTGGGATCTGGAGCCCAAGAAAACATAGGACCTGCAGCTCCTTGGAGGAGCAGTGCAGGATAGTGCTTAAAAGCATAGGCTTTAGAGCATGTGGGTGTACACATCAAAATCGTAGAAATAAACATAAATGTTTAAAGCACTTCAACTATATGATCTCTATAGATGCAGAAAAAACACCTTGACAAAATTCAGCCTCCATTTATAATGAAAACTCTCAACAAAGTAGGTATAGAGAGAACATACCTCAAAGTAATAAAGGTCACACATGACAAGCCCACTGCTAACATACTCAACATTGAAAAGCTGAAAACTTTTCCTCTAAGATCAGGAATAAGACACCAATGCCCACTCTCACCACTTTTATTAAACATGGTATTTGAGTCCTAGCCATGGCAATTAGGCAAGAAAAAGAAAAGGCATTATTTGCCTCTCATTATTTGCAGATGACATGATGCTATATATAGAAAACCCTAAAGACTACCAAAAAACTGTTAGAACTAATAAATGAATTCAGCAAAGTTGCAGGATGCAAATCAACATACAGAAACCTGTGGTGTTTCTATACACTAATAATGAAGTATCAGAAAAATTAAGAAAACAATTATATTTATAATTGCATCAAAAATAATAAAATACCTAGGAATAAATTTAACCAAGGAGGTGAAAGATCCCTACACTGAAAACTATAAGACACTGATAAAAGCAATTGAAGAAGACACAAGTAAATGGAAAAATATTCCATGCTCATGTGTTGGAGGAATTAATATTGTTAAAATGTCCATACTTCCCAAAGTAATCTACAGATTCCGATTGAAATGCAATCCCTATCGAAATTCCAATGACATTTTTTTTAGAACTAGAACAAATAATTCTAAAATTTGTATGGAACTATAAAAGATCCCGAATAACCAAAGCAATATTGAGAAAGAAGAAAAGAGTTGGAAGAATCATGCTTCTGGATTTCAAACTACAGTTGACCCTTGAACAATGCAGGGGTTAGGGGTGCTGACTGCCCCCACAATCCAAAATTTGCATATGCAGATTCCCAACTGCCCATTTGACCCCTGAACAACATGGGCTTGAATTGCATGGGTCAATTGAATTGTGCCAGTCAATGAAAAAAATCTCCATGTAAGTGGACCTGCACAGTTCAAACCCACGTTGTTCAAGGGTCAGCTATGCACTTCAAAGCTATAATAATCAAAATAGTATGGTATTGGTATAAAAAGACATCAGATCAGTGGAACAGAATTGAGAGCCAAGAAACAAACCCACACACATATGGGCAATTAGTTTATGATAAAAAACAAAAAACAAAAAAAACATACAACAGAGAAAGAACAGTCTCTTCAATAAATAGTGTTGGGAAAACTGGACAGCCATATGCAACAGAATGAAATAGACCACTATCTTACACTATACACAAAAAGCAACTCAAAATGGATTAAAGACTTGAATGTAAGACCTGAAATCATAAAACCCCTAGAAGAAAATATAGTCAGTAAACTTTCTGACATTGGTCTTAATGACATTTTTGTTGTGTGTGTGAATCTGACTCCAAAGGCAAGGGAAACAAAAGCAAAAGTAAACAACTGGGACTACATTAGACTAAAAGGCTTCTTTACAGCAAAGGAAATCATCATTAAAACAAAGAAGCAACCTACTGAATGGGAGAATGTATTTACAAATCATATATCCATCAAGTTATATCAAAAATATATTAAGAACACATATAATTCAACAACAAAAGAATCCAACTCAAAAATGGGCAGAGGATCCGAATAGATATTTTTACAAAGAAGACTTACAGATGTCCAACAGGCACATGAAAAGATGTTCAACATCACTAATCATTAGGGAAATGCAAATCAAAACTACAATGAAACATCACCTCACACCTGTTAGAATGGCTATTATCAACAAGACAAGAAACGAAGTGATGGAGAGGCTGTGGCGAAAACGGAGCCCTCGTACACTGTTGGTGGGGATGTAAATTTACAGAAAAATTGCAAGTATAATACAAAGAACTTTTTTCAAAACCATTTACCATCATGATGTCCCATCACCCAAAAACTTTAGTGTGTGTTTCCTACAAACAAGAGCACTGCCTAGCTGCAGTGTGACCATCAAAATCATGAAAGTAATATCAATGTATTGCTAACTTCTAATCCTCCATCTCCCTTCGGCCTTTACAAATTGTTCTAATAATACCCTTTCTATAATAGTAAAAGGGATCAATCAGTTCAGAATCATACATTGCATTTATTTGTCACATCTCATTTGTCTTTTTCAGTTGGGCATAGTTCCACAGTCTGCCCTTGACTTTCATGATGACCTTTGTAAAGATTCAAGACCAGTTATTTAGTAGAGCTTCCTCAATTTCATTTTGTCTGGTATTTTCTCAAGATTAAGTCCAAGTTATTTAACCCTGACAGGAATGTCACAAAATGATGACTGTATTCTCATTGCATTCTCTCAGGTAGCGAGCGATTTCAATTTGTTCCAGCATTGTTGATGTTCATTTTGATCCCTTGATTAAAATGATGATCAAGTGACCTTCTCCACTGTAAAGTTACTCTGTTTTCCTTTGTAATTAATCAGTATTTTGTGGAGAATGTCTTCGAAACTATGCATATGCATAGATGTTTCTAGTCATAAATTTGCATTGCAAGTAAAAAAACTCAGTTTAGTTATTATTTTTTAATATACTGCAGGGTTCTTTTTGACAATTTTATCCTGAATGTTTATATCAGTATTCAAGAATGAGATTGACCTGTATTTTTTTTTCTCTTATACTATTGTTGCCAAGATTCAAGTTGATTGCATAGTATACAAGCTGATTTGGGGGAATATAACCTCTTATTGAAATTTTTTGAAAAGTTTCTATGAGATATAAATGATATAGTCTTTGAAATTTTGGTAGAACTCACTGTAAAATTACCTTGATTTGGTAATTTATTTATGAAAATACTTGGAACCACTGATTCTGTTTATTTCTATGGTTACATAGCTATTCATGCTTTCTATTTTTTTTTTTAGTTAGTTATGGTATGTAATTGTAAGGACAGGTCTGAGATTGCTGTCCTTACAAAGGCCTGCTTGCAAGATTGGCCCTTGGCTGGCATGGGGTACATGGATTTGGGGCGAGTTTCCACCATTCCCCAAACTGGTGAGAGTGGCTCATTGTGCCACAGCTGTTTGTAGAAACAATGCAGTTTAAGCTAAATGCCTGCTTTCCTTGTGGGAGTTTTGGCATATGCTAGACAGAGAGCCCCTGCATGGCCAGCACCAAGTGAAATCCCTGAGCACTGAGTCCCCCTGAGCGTCCCTGGCAGACAAAAGCTCACGTGTGTTATCACAACTCATTCTGTGCTGTGCAACTCCACAGGGAGAGACTCTTGGGAACTTGTGCTTTCGTAATGCTGCTACCCCAGCCGGAGACTGGTATAGATATGGACCTGTGACCTAATTCTTGCCAGTCCCATAATAACTGTCATTCACTGAGCATTTGCCCTGTGCTGGGCTCTGTGCTAATGACATTTTATGGATTAACCCAATCTCCAAAGTAACTCCTAGAGACTGGCACTAATCTTTTCACGTTGCCCTGGGTTACGTAGCAGTAAATGGCAAGGATGAGATAGAAACCTAGGCTACTTTCAGGGTCTGTGCAGGTAGCCGTGACTCCTTTGCTCTATCCATTCATTCATCCATCCACCCAACAGACTGACACCCATGAGACCCTGCCTGCTGCAGTATATGCAGTGGGGATAGAGGGGAGGAAAAACACAGGTTCCCCAAATTCCAGAAGTTTCTATTTGAGTCAGGGAGCAAAACATGTTAACAAGTAAACATGTGTGTATGTGTGTACGTAATATAAAAATGGGTTTGCTTCCTTGCATCAGGTGACATCCATAAGTACAGAGATGGTGAGCGTGTGTTGCGTAGACTGTGACTGTATATTCTGTTTCTCCATCATTTTTGAGGCAGCTGACTGTTGCACACATTTCTCCTGAGAGCACTGCCACTTCCGGTCCCACCTGTGACTTGGGTGGGGTTTTGCGAGTCTCCATGAGTCTCCGCAGGGAGATGTCATCCTGTTGAGGCATGATTTGAACACTTTCTGCTCCTTTTTAGTCAAAGTATGAAACCAATGCCAGAAAGAAAAAAAAAGCACATGCACACAAATTTTGCTTAAAATTCCAGGTCCTCTGCTAAACACTATTTTTTTTTAAGTTATCTCACTCATTTCTCACAGCCACTCTATGATGCATCGCCTATGAGAACTAGAGACTTGGCTATTTCTTCTCACTGTTAGACAGGACTCTGGTTACATAGTACTCATTAAAAGGCATCTATCTCCCTTCTATGGGCTTTTCTCTTTCAGTGTTTGATGCCTGCTCTCTCTATAGTTCAGGGGTGGCTGACACTTCTGTTACAGATGCATTTTAAAATGTTAAAGTAAAACGGAGACACACTTGAGAGAGATTTTGGCTTGGAAGAATAGCATTTTGGTGAAATTACTGTGTCTCCATCACTCTTCGGGTAGATGGGCAGGAAATGTCTGCGCAGAAGAATTTGTCAGTGGAGGTTGCAAAACGTGGAGAGGCACCGTGGTAGCAGGAAGGACTCAGTAAGCAGAGCTTCCCAGGTGTGTGCGTATCACACGAGGCTTAGAAAACAGGCCTCCTTTTCAGAAAATCTCCTGCCTTATCGGGCTAATGTGTTCCAGAGGATTAGATTCAGGGAAAAAGTATAAGCATTCTCTTTTCATTTGCAGTACCTCTGTATGAAGGTTTTGTTTGTTTGTTTGTTTGTTTTTAATATTTCCTTAAGGCCATACCATTTTCTTCAACTTTCTTTTATTTCTGTCAGTTACTGTCTCAATCAGTTCTGTGAAATTACAGGGGATTTTTGTTCCTGTTAAAAATGTTTTCTTAAAATATTTCTTTCTAGAGGCCGGCCGAGTGGCTCAATTGGTTAAGAGCTCACTCAAGAGTTTGAGCTCTGAGCAACAGCAGTTCGATGCCCAGCCTGAGCTGAGCTGCCGCTAAGCTGCCAACAGGTGGCAGGATGGCTCAGCAAAAAAATATATATATATATATTTTTATATATATTTATATTTTATATATATTTATATTTT
>NW_017731724.1:321806-327733 GCF_001890085.2 Hipposideros armiger
GAATGATTTAAAAGTGGATTTTTAGTGAGAAAATCTTAATGAATGCTCATCTTCTTTTTGACCTTGGCTGACGGCCCTGCCCAGCTGGGGACTCTCATTTTAATGAGGCAATATTGTATATCTGAGGAGCAGGCCCTGCTTTGAAACAGTTCTCTTCTGAAAGCGCAAAGCTGCTTTCATGCAAGTATTATAGATTAAGAAATTATTCCTTCAAATAAAGAAAAAAAAAGTTCCATAAGGGGCTTAGCATTGAGAAAGTTGAACTATAAAAGAAGAAGCCCTTCCCTCCCTAATCTTCTTGGATGTCTTGACTTTTAAGGTATTTCCATTAACAGTGACCATTTTCTATGCTTTCTTTTCTGTCCCCATCCTATTTTCCTGAATCTGTGATTTGCATTTCATAAAGATAACCGGCAAGGGGGCGATTCTGGCCTTCTGAACCATTAATCATAACTTTCTAGCAGTGCGTTTCAAAAGGCCAGCAGGGAATACGTATTCACACAAAAGCCGAAGAGGAGGGACGTCACTTACTGAGTTATCTTAGGTACTCAGACACATTCAAGGATCACCTAAACTTGGAAGTTTACCTAACTCTTACCCTAACCCTCACCGAACTCTGTATCATGGTTTTGAGCTTGAATTATAGGCGTCTTTTGTATTTGTGGATGGGGGAGTAGTGTAAGGGTTGTTTTAAATTATCTTTATAGTATATTTTATTGGTCATGTATTAATGGTTGATTCAACGAATGGCCCCAACAGAAATGCTGAGAGTCTGTTCAAGTTCTATTCTACTCTTGTACTTTTCATTATAATCATTTTCAGACCCTGGAAACAAACAAATTTTACGCTATTTATTTTGAAACTTCTACAATAGCAAATGGTAGATATTAAATATGTCACATATATAAACGATTTCATTCTAATTTATCTTTTAACATCTTTAAGTATCTTCTTTGAGCTGGTCCCTACCACTCTCTCAATGTAAGGGCAATAAAATTAAAATTAAGAGGCTTAATTCTCCTTGTTGAAAATAAAGAAAGAGACAGCTCTCTTTCTTTTCTTATTAAGAAAATGTGTAACTGTAACTTCTTTCTCTGTCTTTTTGAAATGTATGTCAATCTTTTTACAAGCTAGATAAGCCTCTTGCCAGCTTTCCGTCCATGGAATGTCTTTCTCAGGGACCTGGGTGCCATTTCTGAAATACAGTCATCTAGGGAGATATGTTTATCTCCCAGGTTCAGCACATGGGTTGGAACTTAACTTTGACAGCACCTGGCTCCAGGTGCAAAACTAGCTCCTGTCCTGAAGATACGAGTTGATTTTTCCTTTGGAGAAAGCCAGTTAAGTAGCACAGAGGGTCACCCTGTTACCAAGTATATTTAGGATGAGCTCTGTGTGACAAATAGTGCTGTCAACTTGAGAACTAGCTATTTTTCATCTTGAGAACATGAATGCAATGGGTTGTATCTGCTCTGTTCTATAAAAGGGTGGGATTTCTTCCTTTCTCTACAATCTGTTAGCAGATAGTCCATGATGTGCATTATATTCTGGTTTAATGCTGGTTCAATAATAAAACTGTTTGCTTTCTTTACTACCTTTATGAAGAGGCTTTCTGGGTTGAGAGAAGATTTTGTTTTTAATTATACTTCCCCAACATTGACAATAATACTCCCCCCATTAATCTCCCCAATACTTTTTACATACAGTTCACACAATTCCTACATAAATAGCCTGCAACAAACCTGGAGAATGAGGGAGGCAGGAACTCAAGTATTGGGTCCCTAAACACTGCAGTGGTAACTTTTATTATCCCCCGTGCCCATGTGACAGGGAAGAAGATAGTGACAATTGGTAAATTGTGCATCCACACTGAGAATATGCACATGAGACCATGATAGATCTGGGAGGTTTACTGGACCTTGGTCGTGAGATTTGTTCCTTCTCTCCATTTCTGGAGCACTGAAGGGAGCATAGCTACCCAGCACCATGAAGAATCAGTTATTGTGATTTTATGTTCCTGTTTTTCTTAAATTTGTTGACCTTTTCTTTCCATATAACATCATATTCCCACCTTTTCCCAATAATATTTGTAGTAAAAGAATAGAGAAGCCCAAATGCACTTTCCTCCCAACAGTTATTTTGGCAAATATGTCCCCTTTTAACACCCATTTTTTGTGAAATCCCAACAAAGGTGTTCTGGGTGTACCTTCAGGATCAGGGCGATTCCTGATCTTTAAATGCAAATGACATTGTTCTCTGCCTGTAACCTGGGTGTGTCAGGTAGAATGTGTTTAAGCCAGCATCTTTGTCTCATGAAGAACGGAAGGGAGAAAAATTGTACCAGTCATAATTTTAGGAAGTGTTGAAGAAAAAGCAGGCACAGTCATTAAACCCAGCTAGTAACCATTTTCCTGTATTCTGTACAGAATACATTTGTTTTCTTTCTGTTTCTTTGCACAGAAGTCAATAGCCTTGATAGTTTCTCCTTTGGATTCGATTTCAAAGAACTTGTATCTGCTTTTAAGCGTTTTAAGTCGGGCGTGATTATTAAAGCGGATGCCGACTGCACTATGAGGCCGTCAGATGGAAAGCCCCGTGGTGAGCTCAGGCCCTCCAGAGATGGCAATTTCTGGGACAGCATCTGGCACGAGGCGCCAATGTGCACTGTGAAAATACTAAATTAAAATCGTCTATTTTTCTTAGGCTCCAGTTTCACCAGTCACCAGTTCACAGATGAGGGTTGTTCTGAAATGAATGGTCAGGTAGGAACGTTTCCAATGAAACCCTTTATCCAGAGACCCTTATTATGATCATTTGGCTTTTTAAATGCCACAGTCATAATAAATCCTAGTGTACATACCCCTGGAAGGATAAGGCTGGTTGGAAGTCATCTGGTTCCTATTTTCCCATTGAGTTTCTGTAGAAAAGGAAGTCTGAATGCTACAGCAAATCTGAGCAACTCTGCTCAAACTTCTGAGGATGTTAGCAGGGCTTCCGTCTCTTACAAATAATAGAAAAATAGTTACACACTGATTCCAGCTCAAAAATGACTTCTCAACGTTTCCTACAAATCTGCGCTGATCTAGTGTTGTGATCATTGTGCAATACATTGATCAGAGATCATTTCTGACGAAATGACGAGGTTTCATTTAAACCTGGTAGCTACCAGTTCAAAATTAGTTCTGTTGCCAGGGCCTCGACTGTGTTGTGTTCTGATGACAAGGTGAGAGCATAAACTTTTGATACACCTCTTTCTCTCTTCCTTCCAAGGCCAGAGCTAGTGTGGTGGAAACCCCATCACATTTGAAGAGCAACGTGACCCTCGATCGACAGCTGTGAATTCGTTTGTCACTGCCACAAGTAACTAGGAACTTGGGCCCTACATTCTGCCCTAGTCCGGGGGCAGGGACACAGAGATGGCCTGGATCTCTGACCTTCATAGTCTAGTTGGGGACAGAGAAGCACGATGCTGTGGGAGCCCAGAGGAAGGGTGCCCAGAGGGACTGTACAGGGTCAGGGAGGGGGAGACAGGTAATGAGGACACAGTGTGCTTACCAGGCAAAGGGGAGCAGACGAGGCGAGGCAGGAAGCAAAGCATTCCCCAGAGAGGACGTTGCTTGCCTAAGGGCTGGTAGCAGGTGACATTGGGGGAGAAGTCATCAAAGGCCAGACAGGAGCAGCATGACGTGACCTTCCAAACCTCTACACCAGGTGACGTAGGTGCACTTCACAGGCCTCATGGAATATGTGTATTAAGTTCAGTAATATGCCATTTACAGTTGATAATGAATAGTGATGATATAGAATTGAAAATTTTTTTCTATCATTTTTAAGATGCTATGTGTGTACACTATACGCATATATAATTTTAATCCTCACATCTAATATTAGAGCTGAGTCAGTTTACCTATCTGCTCTTACGATGTGCACAGAAATATTACAAACACTGCATAGACATGAATTTCTTTGTTTTTGTAAGAAATTAGCTATGTGTCTATTTAAGAGAGAAAGCAACACTCTTTTTTTTTTTCTTTTTGAAAAAGCATTTCCTCAGACTGAGTCACAGTCGGGCACTGTCAGACATTTCCTGTGAGGGCTCCTGCCTCTTGGAACAATGGAAGAGGAATTTGTTCATAAGTAACCATTGATCAATTTACCGTATTTGCNTCATCATCATCATCATCATTTTTATGTGACTACATAGTTAACGTATAACTGTTACACCTCATAGCCATAGTGCCCCCTCTTAGCCATTGTTGTGGGGTTGCCAGGGTATTCTCTCTGCTGACTTCATGTAGATCTTTGAGTAAACAATAAATTCATTTGGCATGAAAATTATATTTATACAGCCTAGAACCTCCTTATCAAGTAAATTGCTACATTCAAGATAAAATAGAAACTCAATCCCACTTCCTTTGCCTGATCAACCTTGACAACTCTTGGTAATGGCAAATGATAGAAGTATTGATAGTGGTTAAGTTTAAGATTTTGATAACATTAAAAAACTTAATTCAGCTGCATGTAATGGTAAGAAAGCACCACACTTGGAATCACAGGACCTGTGTTTGAATCCTGGCTCATAAATCCTCGCACTTTCTGCAACATTGGACAAGAAGTTGTTTTTCTTCTTCTCCTTTTTCCTCTTCCTCTTCTTCTCCTTCCCCTTCCCCTTTCCCTTCCCCTTCCCCTTCCCCTTCCCCTTCTGTTTCCCCTTCCCCTTCCCCTTCTTCTTCTTCTTTTCTCCAAGATTCAATATTCGCATTTGTGAATCTCTAGCTGCTATTTCAGCACCACTAACTCAATGGTCAGCTTTTCCCCGAGAGGATGCTGTCTCTCTCAGTGACTCCGTTGTCCTGTTACAATCGGTTACTTCCATCCAAAAGTCATTTGAGGACGTCTTTGAAGGATACATGCGAAACCAGTCCCATCGTGGGGGGTGTTCAGGAAGAGGAGCATCAGGGTGACCAATAAGAGGGCAGGTGGTTCACGGCACCCTGTAAACTCCTGAATTCTGTCCGTATAAACTCATTACCTATTATCACAAGCAAAGAAATAAATAAAAAGGAAAATCATAAATAGGAAAATGACTGACGAGGCAAAAACCAAAACACCTCTGTTTTGTTCCATGGTTACAGTGACTCAAAACAACACTTTACTAAAGCTGTAAGGGTAGGAAACAAAAATCATTAGAATTTTCTTTCTTCAGTTCTATTCCGCCAGTAGGAAGAAGAGCTAATGAGTAACAAAACAGCCAGAAGGAAAACTAAAAACGTTGAATAATATGTCTTGAGTCTCTCAGCACTGGGAACTTGCGTTTATTCAACATTTATCTGATCTATATTTTATAGACCAAGGAAGAAGTTCCACAAAATCCTTACTCTCTCAGGGGTTACCACAGGCCCTGAACACCGAGCAGTTATAGCATGGCAGGCACTGCTCTACCCACGGTGGTAATAATACATTTTAAAACATTTATTTAGGTTTTACAAAGACTTAAAGCAGAAAATGACACAACTTGTCTCTAATTCTTGGGAAACAATCCATTTCAACGCTAACTTTTTTTATTGCTTTGAGTGAAGAGACGCATTTTCAAGCATTTTGTATATTTTTGACAAATAGTTATGAATTTTTTCTCAAAGTATTTTGGAGGGAAGTGGTGTTTGAACACCTGCTCGGTGGAATTAACAGATCGGTGTAGACTGAATAGTATTTATTCTGGTCATTACCTCTTCTGGCACATAGATGTGGGAGCATTTTGTTTCATTAAGGCTAATTAATTTGTGCTGATACTTCTCAGAGAAGTGAATATATAAGAATTATATGTGAAAACGTACTTTAGTTCTGGATAAAATATCTTTTGCTATGTACTGTTCAACATATGTTTATGTAACTATAAATAGTACAGAAATGACAATACATGAATTATA
>NW_017731724.1:332698-371934 GCF_001890085.2 Hipposideros armiger
GCTGCTGGGTGTATGCTCGGCTGTTATGCGATTTTGCTGTTATGCGATTTTACCACACTCGCAAAATCACACATAGCCGACCATATAACAAACTCTGTATTTTGAGTGGAAATGTTAGGGGGTCGTCTTATACGCCCAGTCGTCTTATACGCCAGCAAATACGGTATCTTGGCTTCAGTAAAATGAGATTTTATTGGAGTCATTATCTGAAGTTAAGTGGGAGAAGAATGATTGGTGGAGATGTTGGAAATTCAAGTATAATACTGTGTTTCCCTAAAAATTAGACTGGGTCTTATATTAATTTTTGCTCCAAAAGATGCATTTTATTCATTTATTCATGTACAGAAATCTACATTTATTGCAATACAGTCATGTCTGGCTGACGATCTTAACTGGAGCTCTTTTGGGGATAGGGCTTATACTACGAGCACCCTAAAAATCATGCTAGGGCTTATTTTCCAGTTAGGTCTTATTTTCGGGGAAACACGGTACTACTATACTCTGTAAATGCTGTCCATGTGAGAACCCTGTCAGAGAAGACCCCTCCCTCACTGCCTCAGTGTAATGTCCTACAGAGGTCGGAGGGCCACTTCAGAGTCCAGAGCTAAAACAACACGTTTGTAATGCTCTTCAGCTGGGACTCTAACAGTTAGGACACTATCAACTGCAAGGATCCCCAAACCCAACAAGCAGTGGCTTAAACCTAAGGACCCATTGTTGCTTAGACCCAAGTGGAAGGCCTGTGGTCCCTGAGGCACTAACCTTTCCACGTGATGAGGGTGTTGGGACTGGGACTGGTGGTTGGCATCTCCGTGACCCTCGGGGTCTTCCCCCAAGTTCCAAAGCGGCTGCCACCATTTGGGGCATCATTTCTCACCTGACCCTATGTGCTCCTGGTCACCAGACTCCCCGTTCTTTCCAGAGCCCCCGGCTGCCTTTCCCACAATTCCCATTAGAGAAGCCGGGCTTGGAGGCCACTCCAGCGGAGGATGGAATGAGAGCCTCGCTGGCCTTTGTGGGTGGAGACCAGCAGGCCAGGCAGGAGGGGTTGGGAGGGCCTGGTGGCAGCCATTCCTGCAGCGTGTGTCCTGGAACCTTCTGGAAGGAAGTAGCTTCTGGGAAAAGGTGAGACACACCACTGCGGTATGAATGACAACAGTAGCTGGGTTACCTGAACTGTTAAGTTAAACATGCCTGGTGATTCTGAGTCCGTCTTTCTGCAGCTGCTTCTGTCTGTACATCCTGATCTACCAATCTCAGAATACAAAATCCTCTTTTTTTCTGCGTGTTTGATGATTTTGTCTGCCTCCAACATTTCCTGGTTCTCCCAGTGCTTGTTGAAGAAACTTCCACAGTACATGGATGAGGTCTCGTGCAGTAGGGACCACACACCTAACCCGGTGCCTGGGTCTGAGCGTCCAGGGGAGGCTGCCAAGCGCACACCTCTGGATGTGCAGAGCCAGCAGCTGGGTTGTTTGGCCTGAAATTGGACAGCAGATTAGGTGTCTCACCTGGGAGGAGAAAACTTTTAAATTCCTTCTTAGTAAAGATATTCATTTTCAGTTCCTTCACTTCCACTTCCACGGCCTTATTTTAGAACTTCATTACCTGTTTTGTAGATAATTGTAACAGCCTCTTAACAGACCCCCTCCCCCATGCTGCCTGCCTTCAAACTGTATTGCAAAGATCGACCAAAATAACACAAGAGCCATGATTGCCAAGTACCGCAAATGGCCTCCCATCTACAAGATAAATCTAACCTTCTTTTCTGGCACTGATGTTGTTTTTCATACTTTGGCTCCAAATGCAATTTCAGCCCGTCTCCCATCACACTCCAGCCAAGCCTGTCTCCTCACCATTCCCTTCCTCTCACCTGCGGTTGCCCGTCTGTTCCTTTGTTCATCCCATTCGTGGTTCCTGGAATAACATCCACCGGGACTGTATGGAAAAGTCCTGCCCATCACAAGTGGGAGGCTGCTGTTATTCAGAGAACACCACCTTCATTCTGGTCTGGGGCATCCTAAGCTTCAGCGTTTCACAGTTTTGGCACTTGAGCAAGCTGAGACATCTACCCTGGCAAGAGGCAGGCCTGGGACCCAAGGCGGGCCTGTGGCCTCTCCCAGGTGCTGATAAGCAGGCAGCACCAGGGGCAAACCAGGTGCACCCACTAAGGTAGGTGACTCAGCCCATGGCAGGACCCTGACGAGACCCTGTTGATTTTCGGCTCCTTGCTCCGATGGATCTCAGCCCCTGGACGCCTCCTAACTGCCCTTCTGAACATGGCTGCCCCACCCCATTCTCTGAGCTGCTTCACCCACGCCCTATATGTAACGTTTTGTCGTATTTGTTAGCCAGGGGAACGCTGTTTCCTGTAAGCAAAGCTTCCGATCCCCGTCTCAAAGGCTGAGTCCTAGGTCATCTCTTTGAGGGCTTTCCTTGTTGTTTGAATGGATGTGCTTTTCTACTCTGGACAGTTTTTCTCCCTGTGGCCACTTTTTCTTCCTCATGGAGCAGTTACCTGTGCATTTTATTAGTAATTCCCGACAAGGATGTGATTGTCACAGTCATTTCATCATTTCTGTGCTGCAGCACCTGGTCCCCAGGCAGTGGTCAGGAGCGCTGCGGAAGGATTTATAAGGAGAGCTGTGCCAGGACTCGGCTTGGATAGATTTCCTCACAAGCTTGTTTATCTCCTGAATGCACCATGCGTATTAGTATGTCTACAGCTGCTGTAACAAAGCACCGGAAACAACGGCGTAAAACAATACATTTGTTCTCTTACTGTGCTGGAGGCCAGAAGTCTGAACTTACTTTCACTGGGCTAACGTCCCTGTGTCAGCAGGCTGGTTTCTTCTAGAAACTCAAGGGCAAAATCATTTTCTTGCTGTTTCTAGCTCCTGGTGGCTCCCTGTGTTCTTTGTCTCGTGACTCCTTTTTCATATCACTCAATTCCTGCTCCCATCATCACATCTCTTCTTCCTTTTACAAGGAGCTGTGATGACGTCGGGCCCACCTGGATAATCCGAACAAATGTCTGTCTTTAGAGAGCCTTAACTTAACCACATCTGCAAAGCTCCTTTGAACAGATAAGTTGACAGTCGCAGGTTCAGAGGTTAGGGCCTGGATATCTTTGGGGACCGTCACTCAGCCACCCACAGTGTGGAAGAGTGGGCCAGCAGGATGGCCACGGAGGAGAAAGGGGGTGGGGTCCAAGGAAAGCAGACAGAAGCCCGCAGGCAGGCTGCTAGGAGCGCCCACGCTCACTTCTACTTACGTTCCCCTGCTATTCCTTTGACAAGAGCTTGGTGTCATGGCCACAGCAGCCTCGTAAAGTAACTTTGAGTGCTCTCGTCAGCGTTCTACAGACGTCAGAGCTCAGGCTCGCAGAGGTGAAGTGAGTGCTGGGGATCACAGAGCCAGCACTTCACATGGACGCGATGTGATAACTCTCCCCTGACGAGTCTTCAGCACTTGGTTCATAACAACACTTGTCCTGCTGTTCTGAAAATGATCGATTTCGTGTCACCAAGCTGAAATCTCTTGAAAGCAGGGAGCCTGTTATTTGTTTTGCAGTCGTATCGCCTCACCCCATGTATGGGAATTCATATCTTGATGTCACCGTCAGGAAGACAACTCTTTCCCCCCCAAAGCAATGGCCTGCCAACCACCCCACCACATGGAAGGCAGACAACAAGGCCAGGGCTATTGCAGCCATCTTGGGCCAAGAGGCTTGGATACAAACCATGGTGAGGCAGAGCACAAAGCCTGAAGGAACGTGATGACTTTATAGAGAAGAGCTGCTCTACCAGACCAGGGTCACCTGCTTTGGGGCATTTATATGTGAGAGAAATAGCTGTCTTTTTAATGCCATTTAATTTGGGTTCTCTCTTCTGGCAGAGGAGCCTGATCCTAACTGTTGTGGAGGGTAGGGTAGGTGGGTGATGAGGGAAACTGAACTAAACTGTGGAGGTGTTTTGTGGTCATGTAGAAGAGTTTTGATTTTAAAGGGCTGCGAGTAATGTTTTCATGATTGATTAAGAATCAGAGCTTGATTAGATTTTGGGGGGAAGGTAACTTTTAGGACAATTTAGAAGAGGGACAGCCCCCTTGGCCATGAGGCTAAGGAGGCAGCTGGTGCAGTGCATGAGTGAGAGGCGGTGAGGGCTGGGCCCCCGCAGCATTCGTGAGGAGAAAGGCCACCGTGGAGATTCCAGTAACTCCTGAGGTGGAAACACAGGATTGGAGAACTGTCAGAGGAGAGAGGTAAAGGAGAAAGGGGATCAGCGGTGACATCAGCGTTTACACTGTGGCAACCGGGGAAGGCTGACCAGGGGGTCATTAGCATAAGAATGAGGGGACTGGCATTGGGCAGCTCCTTTTCTCACCATGGGGCTGTGATGGACTGAATTTTGCTCCCCTCCAATTCATACGTTGAAGTCCTAACCCCAGGAACCCAGAATGTGACTGTTTGGAGACAGAGCCTTTAAAGAGGCCATTAAGGTAAAATGAGCCACTAGGTGGGCTCCTGTTCATGTGACTGGTGTCCTCATAAGAGAGGACATCAGGGTCCAGACACACAGAGAAAGAAGATCGTGTGAGAACACGTGACCTGCAAGCTGAGGAGAGAGGCCTCAGAAGAAACCAACCCTACAAACACCTTGACCTCAGGCTTCCATCTTCTACAGCTGTGAGGATATCCATTTCTATTGTTTAAGCCAGTCTCTGGTGCTCTGTTATGGCAGCCTTAATGCTATAGATTGAGGGTTTGTGTTCCCCCAAAATCTGTATGTTGAAGCCTAATCTCCAATGTAATGGTATTTGGAGGTGGGCCTTTGGGAGGTGATTAGATCATGAATAGGATTAGTGCCTTTAGAAAAGGGACCCCAGAGAGCTCCTTTGACCCTTCTGCCATGTGAGGACACAGCAAGAAGACAGTCATCCCAGAACCAGGAAGCGGGTCCTCGCTGGACACCGAAATTTGTTGGCATCTTGATCTCCAACTTCCGGCCTCCAGGGCCATGAGAGAAAAATGTCTGTTGTTTGTAAGCCACTGGACTGTGGTATTTGTTACATCAGCCTGAAGGAACCTAGCTAACTAGGACAAGCCATAGCCTGTGAAGCAGGAAACTCAGCTGAAGCCCAGTAGCTCCACTGGCCAAACCGCAAAACACCCAGCAATGGAGAGCACAGTCCACGGGCTACACGTGACACAAGCCCTGTCCACCGCCATGTTGAGTCCTTGGCTTTGGAACGAACGAATTGTCAGAACCTGGGTCAGAGTTGCTTCACACTTGGCTTGGGCTCAGCGTGCAGTAAAAATGCTCTACCTTGTGTGTCTGTAAGGGCTTGACGAGGACTCTGTTATAAAAGACATTTTGGTCTTGCTTTTGTGTATCTCGGAAATAAGAATGGACAATGCTTGTGATGCAACATAAGTAAAAAAGGCATTGCTCAAAATTGTATAATCTCTATGAAAGGAATTTAAAAAGCATACATATAACTATTTTAAGTTGTTGGCAGTTTCTTCCAAAATTGTTCCTGGGGGGGTTTAGGGGTGTCAGCACCCCTAGAGGAGTGTGCAGTTTACAAAAGCACTCAAATTCCAAGTGCTATTTGAATAATGTTTATATATTTAAAAAATTTTAGTAGATAACTATGTAAGTACTAAGAAGGAGATTTGGAATAAAAGAGCCCACATGGATAGAAAATATCCTGTTACCTGCTGAGTCTCACTTCATGTATTGTCAGGCCAAACTCCTGGATTTTGTCTCAGTTTTTGATTTGTGCCTCGTATATCATCTTCTGCTCCTCTCAAGAGTTCATGGAAAGACTGTAAAACCACACTTCTTTAGGCACAATTTCCTCCAACGAGGAGGTTGGGGAGAGTTTGAATAAGACATCCATTCAGGTATGTGGGCTGTTGCTGGCGCAATCAGCACACCCAGAAACAAATGCTTCTTTTCTGCATCATTGACATCAGGACAGGAAGTGCTAAGAGCATGGTCTGAACGTGTGTCCTGATCCTGGAACACTCTCTCAAGACTTAGACCTGATTCCCATTTAAAATCATGCAGTGCAAATCAATACCCATTCTCTTGATGATGTTGACAAAAAGAAAATGGGCCACCTCTCAAGTACTCCCTGAAAATGGTCCTCTTCCCTGAACTGTAGGATATCTTAGTGGTAAGTGACTTAAGCAAATATGCCTAATAGCATATCTTTTTTTTCTCATTACACTTCCCTCTTGTCTGTTGGTGAACACAGGTCTGCTGAGCTTGCCAGACATGGGTGGAAAAAACAGTGGAACAAAGAAAAGTGCTCTGGGTGATACCAGCTATAATTTTTCCCATATGTTGGACCGCCTTCTGGGCACTTCCCTCATGCCTTATTTTCACGTTAGTTTAGCAAAGTAAGTGTGGACAGATCCATTTTACAGAAAGGGGCAGGATAAAACTATTGGGAAGGCAATGAGTCAGTATGGCCCACCATGGGGCCCCGGATCTAACTGAGGATGAGGCACCGAGAAATTCAGAACAGGCTGACCTCGGAGGCATTGTGGGTTCCATTCCAGACACCTGCGTCAAGTGAATATGTATAAGCGAGTGGTGTATATACCCCATACCATTGTAAGCCATTTTCCCGAAGAGTTCTGGACATGCCAGTAGTGGATGGAGAGGAGGTTACACAGCTATACTGGGGAACGCATAAACGACTGAATTACGTAACTATACCGTTTGACTGTTTCCATTTGGAAATAATTTATTGGTCACGGTTCTGTAGGTTCTGTATCGTTTCCTTTAAATGTTATTCAGGGGATTAAGTTTTTTCTTTGGGGTGTCAGGCTGGTTGAGAATCCCTTGCCTCCAGTATATGTAGCCTATAAAGGGACTCATGCACCCCTCGATGGCTCGTTAAGGTCCAGATGCTGTTAGGTATAGCTATTTCATTTTCTAATTTCCCTGCACCTTTCCTCATGTGCCCCTATAGTTTAGCATCCTTAAGCAACAAGGTTAATGAGGTACTTTCCCCTTAGAGATTGCCATTATTGCAAGGAGCCACTCTCCCACCTTTGTGTGGTTTAACCTCGGGTCACCTCTCACATCGAGGTAGAAAGTGCAGTGCTACAGATGGTGGCGAGCCTCTTCTGGGTCTAGATAGAATGTTACCGTGACACGGGAGGCTTTCTCTTGTTTAGTTGCTGTTTCTCCAAAGTGCATCTGTCACTTGTATGTTAGCATCCGGAGCTCCTGTTGTCTTTACGGGGGTGTCTTCGAGTCGGCGCAGGCCTCCTGAGCCTGCCACCAGGGCCCCGTGCTGAGAGGGACCCCGGCATGGCTTAACGCTCTGCTGTTGTCGAGTTTTAGCAATGTTTAAAGGAGGGACTCTGTGTTTTCACTGTTCCCCACAAATTCTGTGGCCAGTGCTGCCTGGAATCAAGGCCTAGGTAACCTCCAGAAGCAGGCTTAGAGTGAGTCCTAATTGTTTCTTCCACGACGACTTGTCGGAATCTTCAAGTTGTGCAATGGCTTTCTCTCTGGGACTTGTGTCTTGCTTTCTTGGGATTCTGCCTTCTTTGACTGATGGTGAGCCTGGAGGGCTGTATTCAGACAGAATAATCTGGAACGGACTTGCTTGCTGGCTAACGTGTTACCCAGCCCTGCTGTGTGACACCTTAACCTGGGAAGAATGGTGACTAGCGATGGCTAATTCTGGAATTCCAGATGTCCCATGTGAATTGCATGATACTTCTGTCTAGAGAACATCTGTGGGCCCCAGCGGGAATTGATAAGGTCACTTTGCAAGTACCCCCAGTCCATGCACACCGCTCCCTCACTGTGTTTATTCTCTCCTCCTTATCCCTCTTCCTCCTCTGCCATGATCAACCCCACAGACATGTTTCATGACTCCAGGACGATTTTAGATGAGCAGATAAAGTGCTCCATGTTCAGACTGTGCTGCAGAGCATGGGAAGTGGGTCAGGGGTCGCACGTCTTACGGAGAAACCAGAAGAACCGCGCTGGTGTTGCATCAGCCCCACTTTGGGATGCACCCTGAAAGGAACCCCGAACCAAATAATGTGCATTTTGCAGGTTCATATTATGAGATTCAAAGTGGAGACATGCTGTCTCCATGCTCACATCTAAATATGGAGTGGGGAATGGGCCTCTCCCAGAGAAACCCCACCTTCCTTCTTTGATGTTTAAAACCCTGTCTATCATCTCAAATTGTCTACTTTCTGATAAAAGCGTCCTCCTCAGCTCCACTAATGAGTCCTCCATTTATAATGATTAATTTTTAATGTTCAAGATTAATATAAGAACCTGTTTAAACATTTGCCGGGAGCTAAGAAAAATAATTTAAAATGATTGATTCAAAATCCTGTAGAGACATTTATTTCGGGGCCAGCATCTCTGGCAGACATTTGGCCACTTCCCGGAGGCTGTGGATTGGTCCTCAACAGGTGGAGGTGATCACCCCAGTGAGATGTGCTTCAAAGGGCAGTAAAAACCTGCACCCAAAGATTTTACGGGGCTGCTGTGGAGATGAATGCTGCCTTATCTTAAAATCCCCACACTTTCCTGCTTAGCAATGTCTTATCTACAGGATGCATTTTTTTACGAGTGAGATATAGCTGTGTGGCCGAGATAATGCGTCTTGGAAAAAGTAAGCTGTAGAGGTGTGCAGATTCTTTTGTTGTCATTGTTAGCAATTTTGAAAAAGAAAGGAAAATACGTAGATTCATATCTGCATAAAATGTTTTTTGGAAGAAGACATTGGAAACTCAGTAGTAGTTAATGTTATGAAGAGACCAGGAGATTTTGTTGTATTAGTTATAGTTTCCTAAACTGTGTGAACTTGTAGTCTTTAACATAGGTAACGTTTCTGTTCACCTCAGTACGGGTTACCTGATACATATATCCAGGTGTAGGTTATGCTGAAATAGCCCCAATATCTCAGGGCGTCCATGTCACAAAAGTGAATTTCTCAGTCACAGAACATATTCCCCATGGGTTGGAGGGAGACCTTGTCTCTCACATTGAGGGCTCTGCCACCTGCACCATGCAGCCTTCTCATCCCAGAGGCAGAGGGAGAGATGAGACTGGAGTCAGCAGGAGCCACTGCACCAGCCGGGCAGCAGGGAGGAGGCAAGACACTCATGCTCAAAGCTCATTGCCCAGTACTAGCTCCAGCGCCCTGCACGATTGCAAGGAGGGCTAAGACTTGTAAATGATCTTTCTATAACCTTCAGCTTTAGAGATATTACTGTATTTGACATGTGGTTTGTGTTCCTGAGGCATGAAATGTTTCTTGGGAGCACCTCTGATAAGCTGGCATTGCTGTTTGTTGCTATGTCTCACTTGTCTCTGTCAGTGAGGATACTTCCATCTCCAACATGGCACCTCATGGTTGCAAGATGGCTGCCACATCTCTTAGCCTCATGTCCTCATGCTCCTACATTATAAGTCAAGAAGGGAAGGCGCTGGACCTACTGGCTCTCTTTATCAGCTTGTTAGCAAGGGTTAGGTTCAGCTAGATGCATCTAAAAACTAAATTTCACAGTGGCTTAAATATACAAGATAAAAAATTACCAGCGATGGAAGCAGGGATGTTCTCACACTTCCATCACTCTGTCATGTCCCAGGCATCTTCTGTTATGCTCTGCTATCCCCAGGGCTTTGTCTGAACTGCATGGTCCACAGTGGGCTTTGGAGACCCAGTAGTTAAACCTGCTTTTCTAGAAGCAGAGAGAAGAAAGGAAACAAGAAGAGAAAAAGGTCTGTGCATGCTGTCTTTTGAAGATTTCTAGGCGCTTTCATTGATTCTTTGCTGATTTATCATTGTCTGGAAACTCAGTGGTATCATCCCACCTAGCTGGGAGTATAGAAAATGGAGTCCATATTTTGGGGGCCATGGAGCAGCTAAACACTCTGTTACTATGAAAGGAGGGCATTGGATGACTAGCATGTCTGTCATGATCAGGGGCGTGGAACCTTTTCTAAAAGCCCCAGCAGATATCCTCTCTGCTCCCACTAGCCAGAAGTGGGCCACATGCCTGTAATAAGATTGCCAGGTAAATGCAGAATGTCCAATTAAATTGGAATTTCAGAAAAACAGCAAATACTTTTTTTACTATAATTCTGTTCCTTGCAAAATTCATTGTTGTTTATCTGACGTTCCAGTTTAGCAGGGCATCTTGCATTTTTATTGGCTAAATCTGACAACACGGTGCAAGGGATGTTGGGAAAGTGAGTTCTTGGCCCATTCTGACTTTACTGTGTTTGAAAGAAAATGAGAGGAAGTGTCTCAGAGAGGTTATGGTAATATGGTATTGTTTAAGCTTACGCAGAGGAAGAAGCTGCAAAACTGGGGTTTAAAGGCAGGTGGTATGATTCCAGAGCTATGACCATAACATATTATCAAGAAAATAAGTTTAGAATTATCCACCTCCCAGACTTTGGGACATAACAGATCAGCACACACTTGTTTGAGGGGGCCCATTATAAGGTTCCCAATCTTTATGTAACCAATCAAATGTGAGATTTCTGACCTTCACCAAGTATGTGATTGTTGCTTCTCCAGCTGGTGATCCTGGCAGTCTCATAGCCCCACCACCTCCTGATCTAATTATCCATTTTTAACCAATCAAACTTGAGAGTCTTTCATGATGTATGCTTGCCAGGATTACAAAAGTGTCTTTATTTTAGAGTCACTATATAATTTCCTTTTAAAACTGGACACTTTGGAGAGTGAATGGGGGCGCTATTAATAATTACATTTAGACAATAGACATCAGTGGGACTCTACCGACACCTGGGGTACATGGGCACTCAATGTATCACCCTCTAGTGTGATCTCTAATCACATGAGATGCTCTACAATAAAGAAATAATGTCCAAGCCTGTCATGCATCGGTGTGTTATATATTTGTTATATATGAACATGATTTTATTCATAAGAGCCCCGAATTTGAAACAACTCAAATGCCCATAAATACTAGAATGTGTAAACAAACATGGTATATCCATAAAATGGAATACTACTTAGCCATCAAAAGAAATAAATGCTGATGTCTACTACCCACATGGCTGAACCTTAAAACATAATACTAAATTAAAGAAGCCAGACACAAAAGACAATGTTGCATGATTCCATTTCTATGAAATGTTTAGAAAACACAGACCTATAGAGACAGCAAGTAGGTTACTGTCTGCCTAGGACTAAAGATGGAAATGGCATTAAAGACGGAGTTGACATGAGAGATCTTATTAGGGTGACCAAAATAACCTAAAGCCGGACAATGACGATGGTCACATAACTCAGTAAATTTCCTGAAAATCATTGAGTTGTATATTTCAGATGGGTGAACTTTATGACACATGAATTATATCTGAATAAGGTTTTTGAGAAAAGAATAATTTTGACTATTTCTTTACCAAAAGTAAATTATATTATTGTGGCAACATGAATAGTCTTCTAAGTTCTTCTAGAAAAGACCTTATTGAGTACATCTGTAAAACTACATAATACCATAATGTTTTAGTAGCCTGCTTAAAAATATTACTTCCATTCCCTATTTTCAAATATTAACCTTGACCTTTGACTGCAGAATTGTTGGAATGCTTGGTGAAGCTGATTCCATAGTTTTGTCCCTGTGTTTCTGTGGAACTCCTAATGTTAGGGCTTATTAACACACGCTAACTTTAAAATAAAAGTTTTAAAGTTTTCAGTAATGAAGACTAACCAAATAAACTCAATTTTTTTTTAGCAAACATAAGGTATTATACCTGAGGCTATACAAAATGCTGCAAATAGAAGAAAAATTTAAATACAATGTGGTTTGTAGAGTTATTTCACCTGAAAGTCAACTTATGTCCTTTGTGTGTCTAGTCATGTCTGCTGCTCTCAATATCATATTAAAAATCCTCTAACCCACGTGGAGTAATGAGATCCCAGTTCATGACACACTTAATGCTAATAATGCTATCCACGGAAGACAGAGTGATTCAAACGTGGAGCTTTGGTAACATCAAAGGAAATACCACGTGGAGCCAAAGCAGTTAACTCTAGAAACTTCTGGTAATCAAATCTCAGTAACATCAAATGATTGTTTACTGAACCTTGTAAAGACAGCCTCAGTATACAGACAACGAATGCCAAGAACATAAAAGTTCCAGTACATTTACTTCATGTTTCCAGTAACCTCTATTTTTTTATTTTTAATTTGCAATGTCAAGGTGGTTGGAATCAGCCCTCTAAGATAAGCGAGTTGCTTGTATCCTGAAATTTTCACCTAATTCCACTGAGAACTAAAGGAGGCAAAGAAACTAAAACCTGACAAATGTCTGACATTATTTGTTCACTAGTGTCTAATGTTATCGAGCCTAATGAAATCCAGTTATTGATTGGCCCAGCCGTCCTGGGTCATAATGATCTTCCAGCTATGAATTTCTAATAGGATCAGGGCAAATTATTTTTTCATGTTAGCTTTCAAAAAAAAATTAACCATAACAGAGAATGATGTGTCTTTTAGAGTTTAAGTGTCGACATTCTGTTTTATTTTCAATTGTAATAAAACCAGAAATTTAGTATATGTCACACTTCCCAGGTGTCACTTTTCCTGTGGTTTCCACTGAATATACTCTGTGGTCTTTTAAGAGAGCAGTGACTAAGGTCATAGTCATATGTTGAACCTTGAAAAACTAATAATTAGTATTATCAGTTGGAATGAGCCAACCTTATTCAAAGAGGTTTACTGGCTAACACCCAAAAGATGGAGCTAAGTAAGCACAGAGCAATGGTAGAAGGCCATCTCTCTGAACCCCCTGAGAAAACCACAGTGAGGCATCTGATCGCCACCCGTGGCCGCTAACAGTGAACAGTGGGTGGTTGTCTGTGTAAGGGCTCTCCCAGGGAGACAGCACCCCGCTACACTAATTGCAGTATCACTGACAGTGGGACAAAGAGAAATGATTTACCTCCTGATAATGATGCCACTGAGAAGCGCTGATGGAGCAGAAGTTCAGGGTCACCCCCTCCTGGGCCATGTGGACTGAAAACAGGGAAGGGCTGTTTTCCTGAAGGGGTGCCGGACACACCTCAAGCTCTGTGTCTGAAGGAGGGGGAGCAGCTGCGTGTTGTGTTGAGCTGAATCACTCATCCGTTTTATACTCTCTGGGTGAGGTCTCCCACATTCTTACCTGAGCACTCACCCTTGAGCACTCACCAACACCGCCATGATGTGAACGATGACAATAATGAGGGGCATAGGCAGGTAGAGACACAACCAAGTTCGAAAAATTATGAGAGATTTGCAAATGCTGAACTTCTACAATTCAAATGAACAGATATTAAAACTTTATTAATCAAAGGACTGTAGTTTAAAACTATGTCTGTTTTGCGTTTGAACCAGTTAAGGGATGGAAGCAGAGAATGAGAAGTTTCTTATGGTTGCCGGGGACTGGGCCTCCCATGGATAACTTAAAGTGAAGGAGACAGTTAGGAGATGTGGGGGTCAGTGGTGGTGGAGGTCATTTAGCATTGATGAGGAGCTGAGAAACCTTGACCTCATGCCTAGTCCCCTTGGAAACCCACACAAAATGGCATAGACAGCTTCTCGGAATCACTGACCAGCTGTACAGATGGTCTGCAGAGCACTGAGGCAAGTGGTTCAGTACATCACTGTCACCTCGATCCCTTCCTGAAACATACCAGGACCCCCCAGCCCACTCAATGAAATGTACATGGTCTGGTCTTCCATCTCAGGCCACATCCCCATCCCCGGGCCCCCTCTTCATCTGCAGTGGCCTCGTGGACTTCCTCTTTGCTTATCAGCCCCAACAGGGGCCTTGCATTCACTGTTTGTTCTGTCTAGAAGATTCTTCTCCCGAGTCATGGTCTCTGGCCTCACACGCAGTCCTCCCTTTATCTGCCTCCTCCTCAGAGAGGCTTATCCTGACGACACTCCACTCGCTAAAGTCACCTTTCCCCCAGTTTCTCACAGTTACACATTTCACACCTAGCCCTGCTCTCCTCTAGAGTTACCAGTGAGGTTTTCTTGTTTTCCTTTTCCTTTTTTTTTTTTAAGATTTTTTTTTATTGGGGAATTGGGGGGAGGGGAACAGACAAGTTGCTGTCCTTTTGTTCTTCAGTCTAGTTGTGGAGGACATTGCTTCAATTGCCCATGTTGGTATTATCATTGTCCTCTTCCCTGGTGAGGCAGTCACTTGCTGGCCATTGGACGGCCACTCACGGCGGCTCTTGGCAGCCCACGCTGGCTGCCAGCTGCTCATGGTAGCTTATGGCTCCACTGCAGCCTACGCCGTAGCTGTGACTCACGGCAGCCTGGTCGAGCTGTTATTCATCATCTTAGCTGTAGAGGGCGCAGTGTCACTGGCCCTCATGTGGGATCTGAACCGGGGCCCTGCTGCTCAGAGTTGGTGTCCCAAGCCAGCTTTTAACCAACGCACCACTCAGCCGGTTCTGAGGTTTTCTTGCTAACGAACCTGAACCAGTGTTATCTGTACCAGAGGGCTTTCTACAACATGAATGAAAAGAATAAAACAAAGATGAGAACCATTGGTTAAGGGGCCTGATTGCCGCCCTATGTCATGTTGGTTATAGTGTGACTGGGAAGAGGAGGGTGCATTTAGCTAATGGGGAGAAACAGAACGTGTCAGTGCATTACAGTGCTTTCTGTGAGTGGCCGCTGGCTAGATCTCATAACTGCAAAGTGAAAGAGGGGACCAGAAACACTAGTCCTGCAGTGATAAAGAGAGAAAGGCCACACCAGCCCTCCATCTGGTGAAGGCTGGGTTCAATTAAAGTCTGCCTGTGCACAGCAAGTTAGGTTTTATGGCTACACATGTACAGCTACTAAAAACATTCAAGTGATTTCCCACAGAAAAACCTTTGTTTCTGTGATTTGGAAATGCTCCCCAAACTCCCTTGAAAACCACTGATTTTATCATTTTATTTTTGTAACTTTTTTTATTTTGGTATAATTTCAAATGTATGGGGGGAAAGCACAAGATTAGTACAAGGAACTTGCGCATATACTTTACCTAACTTCAAGCATTGTTTGTTTTGCCCCATTTACTTTCGCTGTCTCTCTCTCGGATGTATATACTTACATTTATTTTTTGGAACCATTTAGAGCATTTTGGGGACATTCTCTATTCCCTCCCTAAGCACCTCACCTTGGCATGATTTCTTGTCTGATGGGGTGACACCAAGCTGTTCCTGAATTGGACTTCATACACTCCAATTGGCTCTGACCGCAGTAGAGGAGAGGGAAAGGAAGACGCCCTACGGGTCCGCGTTCCGGGCACACCTCTCCTCACCCGCCTTGTGTACTAGCAGCCGCTTTCTTCCGTGGTCAGGACCCAGCACCCAGCCAGCACAGACGCCCCCTCTTTTGCCTCCTGATCCAGACTGGAGGGGCCCCAGTGCCCAGGTGGCAGTTCCAGCTCACAGTTCAATGGAACCGTGTTTTTCTGTCCTCTGGTGATAGCATTCTTTCTGTTGGACCTAAAACCTCTGGATCCGCAGAGCCTAAATTCACAGCAAAAAAGAAAAGAAAAAAAAAAGCTTTCTTACTAGGAGTAATAGAGAGAGGGGCCCGTCGGATTCCCGCCCGTGGTTCCCGGAACCATGAATCCTGGCTATGGGGCAGCAGCACCATGCCCTGGGCCCCAATTTCGAGCATGTACTCCAGGAGAAGGGCAGGAAAAGGCCTGGTTTAATGATGTTGATGTGCTCCAAAAATTCCTTCTTGTCACTCATTAGCTGGAATTTAGTCTCAAGGGATGCTGGGAATTTTGCAGGCTTTCAGCTAAGCACGTGCTGCCCCAAACGAAGTCAGCCTCATTGCCACGGGAGAGTGGGAGAAGGCCCTGGATAGATACCTACGCTCTCCGTGCGAAGGCCTCCCCACAGCTTCCCAGCTAACCCCTCAGCCACTGCCTCAGCCTGGGGTGAGGCTGGCCTTGTCCCCAGGTGGCTTATGAAACTCCACGGTAACCTCTGAGCTCACATTTTCAGGAAATAGTCAGGACTCCATCGCCACTGTGTCCTTTAGAATTCTGTCATCTGTCCATAAAGAATTGTACACTCGGACACACCTCAGTCCTCCCTGAGTGGTGGGAAGCTGAGACTGCTCAGGGCTTTCCACGTCCAGGGCTGCTCTCCGCTGGGACAAAGCCAGTTCCTTCTATTATAGTTTTGATCTTCGTTCCCATGGATGATGGGACAGGACACGTTTTGAGCCTGGCAAGCCAGGCACGTAGCCCAGTGCAGACATCTAAGGAAGCAGCACCCTTTCTATATAAGCTAAAGTAACGTTATGTCGTGCATGTATGTCTAATGGTGGTGAAATTCGCAGAGCCGTGGACCCAAAGAAAGGCAGCTCTGAGTTGCAAAAAGCCAGGTGTCAAACAGTGATTAAAGTTAGCGGCTCCCATCTCCAGACAGAGAAATCAATACTAATGAACAGAAGCTCTGACTTCCAGGGAAGAAACAAATTGCTCAGGTCGCCGCAGTGGGTGTTCTTCCAAGGGGCGCATTGAGCTGCCCAGACCGTGTGTGGGGGCTGCTGTAATCTTGATTTACATAAGATCTGCTTATGCTGCAGAGGCAGCCGTGAGCATTCTAAATAAACCAAGACAGTCTAGAAACCCGGTGAACAAGCTGCAGCAAATTTTAGAAGATTAAAATTCTGTGGTTCTTAATTTTTAATCCTTTCATTCATTTTCATTTTTAACAGAAACTTTTAATAGAGTAGCCAAAAATGATTGAAACTTCAGTAATACTATTCCTTTCTGTATTAAAAACAAACGAAGCTTTATTGTCCTACAAAACCAAAGTTTTGGGAAGTTGTAACAGTGTATAGGTATCCCTAAAAAGGATAGGCAGCTGTTTGTGTGATTGAGAAAATGTACCCAGAGCTCTTAGGAACTGTCAGTTTTTCAAATTGCAATTTTTATTTAGATAACTGTAGATTTACATACAAGTGAAAGAAATAATATATAGATATCCCATGAACTCTTTGCCCGGTTTCTCTCAATGGTACACATCTTGTAAACATGGTCATGTAAGCGATCACAAGCAAGGTATTAGCACTCGTGCATCCATCTCCCTGATCTTATTCAGATTGCCTTAGTTTTGCTTGAGTGTTTGTCTGTGTGTCTGTGCATGTGCCTTTAGTTCTATGCACTTTTTTCATGTGTAATTTTTGTATCAGTACCGTAGTTGAGATACTAAACAGTCCCATGATTGTAAGGGCCTCTCGTGTTGCCTCTCCAGATGGTGATGTAGCAGTTTTATTGAAAGATAAAGATGAAACTATTCCAGTGTAGAAGTGAGAAGGGGATCCCTAACTGCTGCCTTCTTCCTAGCTGGGATCCAGAATACGGAGAAACCAGATTAGCAAGCAAATGACACTCTTAGCATTAGGGTGTGTTTCAAAAATCTCCGTAAGCCCTGGAACTAATGAAAAAAGTGTTATGAGAGGAGCATGATATGCCCTTTATTTAATGAAGAGCCTGTTGTCCTCCTCCATGTCCCTCCAAAGGATGGCATGTACTTTTATATCCTTCATTCTAGAAATCAGTGGTCCCAGAACAAGTACATTACCTGCAAACTGTGCCTCCCCTGCAGGCCTACTGAACCAGGAATGCCATCTGTGTTTCTGTTATCTGCTAAGGTGAGAGAACCACTGCCCTAAATCTTGCACCGATTCCATTTTTAAGCCTTTCTGACATTTGTGTGAGATGGAAAATATAACAGAACTTGACACATTTATAATTGGTGCTGCCGAGCGCTTTCTGCTTTTCTAGTTTGTCTGGAGCAGAGGGTCATGCTGACCCCCTCTTCACTATGGAAATATTGACATTTGTACAGTGATGTCCTCGGAGATATTTCAAGGCATAAAGAAAAGGAAGAGGGACTTTATCACTGAAAGCTGTCCCATTGTTCAGAACCAAGAGGATTTTTCACGACTTTTCTCTGGGGACCCTCCTCTCCACAGAGAAATGGGACATGAGAGCGATCATTTTAATCCAGCACAGACCAAAGTGACATGAACTCAATGAGCATTTTAGCCCTCTGGTCCACAGGGTTGTGATTGGAAAGTAGTTTGTGGACTAACATTCGCCATGGTGACATGGTGACATGGCGTGCATTCACTAGCCTCTTTCTCACATATGACTCTTAATGATTTTCCCCTTAATTTCCTGTCTGCTAGGAGTTTGATATTTCTGGACATTTTCTTACTTCCCCAATTTCCCATAATATTCTAATATGTTTCAGTTTACTTAAAATTTTTAAAAGGGTTCTTTTGTACTGTGTGAGAGTAATTTAATTTAATATCCTTTTAAAATTGAGATATATTTCATGGGCCATAAAATTAGCCTGCTAAAGAATGCAATTCAGTGGGTTTTATGACATTCACAAAGCCATGCTACCGTCACTGTTATCTAATTCTAGAACTGAAAAACAGTTTCCCTGTCTTTCCTTCCAGTGAGACGTGCTGCTTTTCTCGAGAGTCTTCGTGAAGAAGCGTCAGGGAGCGGGGCACCCTCAGGTCTGTCATGACAGCTCCTTGGGGAGATGCAGACGAGGCAGCGAGTAAGTCTGAGAAGCACAAGAGCCTCAACCAGACAGTAACTTCTGTTACACTTCGCTTCTTACTCCCAGTGGTACTTGAGTGTAGAAATTCCAGGCTGGCTATGTGAGCTGTTGGGCATGATTTCTACTCTTTTGTTAGAGATCCTCCAAGATTTAGAAAAATGCTGACCCTCTAAACTTCACAGAAAGAAAAATACAGAGACCTTAAACTTCCCGCTTTCTTCCAGGTATCAGGTACTGCCTAGTTCTTATCTATTAGATGAGAAGGCTACTGAGAAGTGAGGGTACTTGGGAAGGGAATGCGTGAGGCACACAAGTTGAGTCTGCAGGATGAGGAAGGGAGACCAGTTGTCTGTCCTTCCTGCCTCCCACACCCCCCACATCTTCCTGGAAAGCAGTGCTGTGGGTCCAGGCTTCCATCGCTCGGTTCAGATCTGTGATTCTGTCAGGTCTCATCTGACCAAATTACTATCCACTTAGATCCTACATAACGAATTTGGGGCCCCTTCTCTGAATCCAGATGAGACAAACCACCTGAAGGAATCCTGCAAACATAGTCAAGACACCTGAGCATTTCCCCAGTCCTCCTGGAGGGTACTCGGCCAGACACTGTCCAATACATCTATCCACCTGGGAGACTGAAGCAAGAGAATCATTTCGATACAACACAGAGCGGTGGGCGGGGGTGGGGGGGTGAGGGTTGATACCAATCTAAATAAATGTGGAGAGATGCAAACCAGGGCAGACCTTGCTGTCTGGCCTCTGAGGAGTAAGTGAGAGCAATTACTCTCAGTTGTTTGATCAACACACCAAGTTGCACAGCCACCCCAGACGTCAGAGGGCCGGGGCTTGGGGCAGAGCCCGCACACTCAGCATCCAGACGCTTGTCCCAAAACCGTGCTGGGTGCCTGACTGCCACTCTGTTAGGGTTACATGAGGACTTTTTACTGTGGTCCCGGCTTGTCTGTTGCAGGGAGGGAGACTTTGAGGCCCTGTGCCATCCCAGGGACCTGCACCTTTTTACTTCCAATCAGGACAGAGTTTCACTGGACTGTGATAACAGTGACTGCTCTTAACTGGTGACAGCAGGATTAAGGGCCATTTCCAGGTACTGGTTTGCCAACTTGATGAAGGACTAAAGTCGCGTGAACGAGAGACTTAGTGGGGTTAAAACTTAAATACATTTATGTAGAACCTAATACAGGAACCAGACGCCATCAATTACTCCCAAATTCAGATTTTAAGACATAATTGACATAAAGTTCTGTTTGAAGGTGTACTTTCCTGTGTGATTTTTGTTTTAGAAGAGGGCCCTCTTTCTATGAACTAACTGAAAGTTGTTCACTTGATATCCAAGAATTATCATTAGTGTTCGTTCATTTATTTGTCCACTCACTGATTTAGTCACGTGTCCATTGCATTTGATGAGGCTTCTACATGTTCTCTGCCCTGGGCTGGCTGGCGGGGCACAATGCGGCCAGGCTTTCTGGCAGGGAATCTAAGGACTGGCTAGTGGGGAGCATTAGCGTAACTTGTGGGAAATGTAAGCAGATCCTACTGTTCCCTTAGCCACACCTCTTTTCTATGATTGACTTCTTCTCTATCCTGAATGATGTATTAATTATTGGCACTCTATGACAAAAGACACCAATGACAGACTCACATTTTTCTCTCGATCCAAGGAAACAATATTCGATATAAAAGCTCAGTTTTCATTTAGAAGGAAAAAAGATTGACTCAAGAAAAATATTTCCCTATGGCTCTAAATTTTCATCTATTTTTTTGAACTCACAAGAAAGGAAAATGTAGACAACTGAGAAAATAGGTAAGTTTTTATTAGCATCATTCTTTTTTTTTTAAGATTTTATTGGGGAACTGGGGGAGGGAACAGTGTTGGGAAACTGGGGAAGAGGAACAGACAAGTTGCTGTCCTTTTGTTCTTCAGTCTAGTTGTCGCTTCACTGGCCCATGTTGATATTATCATTGTACTCTTCCCAGGTGAGATAGTCACTTGCCAGCCATTGGACGGCTGCTCACAGCAGCTCACGGCAGCTCATGCCAGCTGCCAGCCACTCACAGTAGCTCATGGCAGCCCACTGCAGCCCCACTGCAGCCTATGCCAACGCGGCGACTCACAGCAGCCCAGCTCCAGGTTGATCTGTTGTTCACCATCTGAGCTGTAAAGGGCGCAGCATCATTGGCCCTAATGTGGGATCCGAACCAGGACCCTGTTGCTCAGAGCTGGCGTCCCAAGCAAGCTCTTAACCAACGCGTCATTCAGCCGGTCCAACATGATTCTTAAATTGTCAAATTTCAGAAGAAAAAAGCTCCATTATGAAAATTTAAGGATCGAAGCCCAGACAATAACTGATTTAAATATATAAATATAGAGGTGTCATTTACTTCATAACTGGATGTGATAAATTTTAAATTAGAAGATAGCTACTGAAAGTCCACGGCACTGAGTTATATTTTAACCTTTAGCTTTACGACACAAGAAAACAGTTGTCATTTTACTCCCATTGTTTTGCAGTTGTGAGAGTCTGTCATGAAATCCTGGAATCTTCACTCATCACTGAAATATAAATGTCACTTTTCAGTTCAGTCTCATGTGTTCCAGCTTCCTCGGAGATAGGACTCTGGCAGCCGCTAACCACGATAGGTTTATAATATACCTTGTCTAACATTAGCTTTGTTTTTTGTTTTTTTTTCTAGGCCCTTTCTGCTTCTGGAGCTACTAGAATAGCACTGTCAGGTTTGAATATAGTGTTTAAATAAGTCTGAACACATGGGCACCCTAATGGCACAATAAGGTGCATTAACTTTCTCTCCATTCAGACAGTATGCCCAACGCTGTGAAGCAGGAAGTGATCACACACATGAAGCAGGGAGCTGGAGGGTCAGATATGGCCAGTTTGAATGTATGAACAATCCTTAGTGGGATATGCAAAATGGTCTATATCTGCAGGATGTTTGCAGGAACCACCCCTAATGGATGTAATAAAGATGGCAAATGACATGAGAAAGAAACTCAGATTTGAGGACAGGCTACAATGCCACACCTCCACCATACATGGTGATGTCTGATTATGTGGGAGCTGCTGTACGTTGTCAAAGGACCCCTGGCCTTAATTCACTACCAAAGTAGATTTCTAGTGCTCTCACCACACACACACACACACACACACACACACACACACACACANCACACACACACACACACACACACACACACACACACACACATACTCACACACACACACACTCACATAACTATGTAAGGAGGTGATGTGTTACTTTGCTTGACTGTAGTAATAATCATTTCATTATGTATATACATATCAAGTTATTATGTTGTACACCTAAAATACCAGGGGTGCCAAAAAATGTATACAAGCAGCCACTTTGGTCAATGTTGCTCATGTAGTAGTTCGTCATAATCAGAAGTGTCTGGATGCTGATGGTAACCACTTTGAGCACCTCTTGTAATGGCAGAAGTCAAACATGACTTGTTTTCATCTTTTGTTATCAGTATATATTGAGTTTTAGAATTTTAATACAGTTTCCCTTTCTTAAAATTTGTATACATTTTTGACACCCTCTGTATATGTAATTTTTACTTTTAAAAAATTGTTAAATTATTAAAAATAACTAACTGACCTCTTTGACATTTCAGGTGACTTAGGATGTTTGTATTGCAACTAAGTAGCTTTTCCACAGGGCTGGTCTCAGAATTAGGGTGTGTTCTATGAACACTGTAAAATAGTTTATCCTGTTACATTATGTGCTGTTTTGTGCCATTTTGAATTTATTACATCAGGAACTTTTGACCTGATTTATTTCTTAAGTTTTAAAATTCACTGAATTTGAGGAAAGCATAAGAAATTAATCTCAGATACTCCACTGAGTACCTACATAAGAGCTTGAGTGCACTTGAGAACTTCAGTTACGTATTGACATAAGAAATACCCCAATATGTCAGAATCATATTCTGTGGTTCTGCGGCATCATGGTGTTTTTCATTAATCATGAAAAGTTATTTTGATTTCCTGCTGCAGTCTAATTAGTTAATGAACAATAGCTGTATTACATAAGAAAGGAGTCCTTTGAAAAAATGAAAATTTAATAGGAAATTTGATTGACTACATCATTTTGATTTGCAACCTTATAAAGAAATTTAGAAAAAATTCATATTCTATGTTCGGATTGTCCATATGTTTCCTTAATAGATGCAGTAAAAATAGAATTTCAAAAGCATGCAGCATCTCATCACTTCTATCTAATTAAATTTTTTTGGCTTGGTAAATCATCCAATCCCATTCATATTGATCCTGGAATGGCTGCTTTTTTCTTAGATAGTTATTGAATTCTATGGTCTTTTTAATATGCTTTCCTTTGTTAATTAAAAAAAAAACTACTTAAGTGTTGCTTCTTATATTTTAGATACCCTCCTGTTCTCTTTAATCAGCAAAAAGGCTTCATTTGTTGATATTGGTAGCAAAATTTTGTATACATGAAATTGGAGAGTGTAACTTGAATTGCAGACAAAATATATAGCCAGTCTAGACGTCTAGTTCTGGCCTCCACTGATAAGAAGTTGGAGGTGAAATGGAGTAAAGGCACGACTGTAATTACCCAGGTCTTTGGCTGACCTTGACTTCTAGTGGGTGGGGTAAAGGAGATGAAGCCATTCTTACAAGTCAGGAGACCTGACTCCTACCCACAGCCGTGACCCCCACCTAGAAGAGAAACAGGCTAAGTTTATCTATTATTTGTCACCATGTTCTCTGAATAAACAATGGGATTTCTCTAAGTAGTCCTACTTTTCAGAATTTTTTCAGAATTTCTCTGTTTGCTTTTTTCAGTTATGGCGTGTGTGTGTGTGTGTGTGTGTGTGTGTGTGTGTGTTGTAAAGATGAAATTATCTGAGTGTAGGGAATGTACTTTCTTATATATGTATATATATAGATTTGCCTTTCTTTTTATTTAGAAACCATGTAAGTTAAGTTGCTTGTTGTAAATCATTTCTAGTTTTCTTTAACCTGAACTGAAATTCAGAAAGCTTATAAAAACACCAAGGCAACTCGCGTCCCCAAAGTGCATTAGCCTTGGATTTCGGGAGAACAGCAACGTGTCCATTCTAAGTTGAATTTGTGCTTTAAGAAAAAGACAAATAACAGTGCCCAGGAACCCTGCTGCCCAGGAGGTTAGTGAAGTGACGTTAATTCCTCGGCAAGTCACTAATTTGGCTCAGTCCAGGGTGACAGCTTCTCAGAACACCTGCCGTCTGACCGCCCTTTTATGCTCAGTAAATGGGGATCCAGGTGTTCTTAGCTGAGTGGCGATCTGTCATGTAAAATGCCCCAAATGCTTGTACGTCCCTTTGTTCCCAAAGGTCAGGTTCAAATGGACTGCAGATCCCTGAGAACCCTTCTTCTCCCCAAGTACGGCTTGGGAAGTGGGGGACATGTGGCCTAGTACCCCCACACCTGACCAGGTGAAGACAGCCTCACCACTCCTGAGGAGGTGCAGACTACCCCTCACCTGTGCGGCTACCTGCCTTGCAGGAGGGCAGGTGAGTAGGGCTCTCGGGGATGTCCTGGGAAAGGATGGCCCTTTTGGATGACTGTGACAATTAACTATGCATAAAGGGGACACAGACTGATTGTATTTTGATATTTTGGCTACACTTACCCTACTTTTCATTTATAAGAGTAATCGGGCTTCTTCACAGGCACTCACAAATACTTTGTGGACACTTTTCATATGCAGCTTATGTTGGAGTCTGGTGAAGCCGCTGGTTAGGACACAAGGGTTGTCTGGAAAGGTTCCTGTATTGCAGAGTGGCAGCAGAAGATAGAAAATCAGCGTCCACTTGGCTCATGGCTGTCCCCTGGTGGCCAGGACGGAAGGCTAAAGGTCTAGCTGAGTCCATTTCGGCTAAAGAGGGATACTCTAAATTTGCCCAAAGACTACTGGATTTCTCCTAGATGGAACTCAAAGCACACTGTAAAGATCATTTGTCTTTAATGGAAAGGTGTGTGTGAAAAGGCCAGGTTAGCGAGCATACTAGGGAGATCTCTGTTCTAGAGCGAGCAGCGGGTCCTCCTCAACCATTGTGTCCAAATGCATCACAGGCCACTTGGGGTGTCCAGGACTGCTCCCATCCCTCTGTGACTTATGCACTCTCTGATCAAGGGCACAGTTTAGAAAACAGTTTGAAAAACCAGCTCAGTTGGTAAAGACATGCAGTGTGCTCTCTTCCTTTCCCCAGTGTTCCCCTTCCCACCCAGAGCCCGCTACTCTCTTAAGGCCGGTATGCCCCGCCCCTTCCGGCGTTTATGCCTTTGCATCAGGGAACACCGCTGGTCATACGTGTGTGGCCTGTGTGAGTCCACTGGTCATACCTGTGTGTGGCCTTGCAGGCTGGGTTATTTTTATAATTTATTATTACTAGTTAAAAGTATACATAAAACCTTGACATTTATTTTTAATTTTCCTTGTACGGTATTTGTTTTCAATGTATTTTAATATTTAAAATTTATTTTAAATTTTATTAAAATGTATCTTTAATATGTAAATTTACTTTTAATATTCAAAATAGTTATACATTTAAAGAGCCCAATAATTCTTAAAAAGTTTTTACAAATGCTGGGAGCCCCCACCACGATACATACCCATTCCTGACCCCCCAAATGCAAACGCAGGCAACTCTTCTAGCTGATCGTTTTGGTGCTATTTCCATATCACTGAGAACTATGTTTATATTGCTGCTACTTTGTTCTTCAGTTTTAGTCATAATTTGTTGACTTCCCACTGTAAAAGACGAGTTTATCACCCTTTCACACTGACCTCCCCTTTCCCACACATACTGTCCTTCCTAGAATCTTCCAAATATGCTTTTGTGGTCACTATGCTTAGATCAATATTTAATATCTCCATGAGTATTACTACATACAGACTACGTATAGGTGTTTGTATGGTACATTATAATGAATTATCCGTTCTTACATATGATTTCATTCTCCTTTCTTCGTTACTTGTGTGTCACCATCTTACCCCCAGACTCTTCTATGGTGTAAATCTGTTCTCAGTATGTTGGGCTGGGCCGTCAGCCTCATGGTCAGCCTCTGACAGGCTCTGATTTGTGTAGCTGGCTTGCTCCCCAGCCCGGTCATGGGATCCCCTGTCAATTTCATCCGAGAAACCCTTCACCACTTCAGTGGTGGCCACCCCGTTTCCTGAAATTCCTTGTCCATTCTTTCTTTTTTCTTGGATTTCTCCCTGGATTTTGTGGAACACATTTTCCAGCAGCTCCCTGGGACAGGGTGCAAGGGACATAGTTTTGGAGAAGTTGCTTGTCTGAAGTGTCGTCATTCTGCGCTTGCCCTTGATTTATAGTTTGACTTGCTGTAGAATTCTAAGATGGAATGATCTTTCCTCAGAATCTGGAAAGCATTCTTTCTGTCTCTTTTGGTTTTTTACTTAGTCATTTTTAAAGAACACTGTTTCCCACCTAGGAAGCTTGTTCAATCACCTTTCTTTACACTCAGTTTTCTGAAAATTCACAGTTATACCTTGCTATGGCTCTGTTTTCATCCATTGTGTGGAGCAAGGAGTGGTGCATTTAAATTTGGAAACACGTTTTTCAAGTCTGAGCAGTTTTTAAAAAGTGTTCTACTGATAAATTTCTCCTGTTTTCCTCTGTTCGTTCAGCTGTCTTTAATTGAAAACCTATAATTCTGTTTCATTCCTAATAATAGTTTTGAGATCTAATTTGGTGATACCTTTAGAACTGGTTCATTTATTTTAACTACAGTATAACATTGCATTGTATAATCTTAATAATACGTTAATAGACATTTAGATTGTTTCTTTTCTGAGGTTTTAAACAACGCCACAATAAATGTCTTTGCGCACCTGTTCCTGTGCCCACGTGCATATTTTCTGTGGAGTGGAGACTGTCTGGGATGTGGAAAGTGTACACATAAACGTTCCTGGATGTCATGACTTGTTTGCCTCAGTGGTAGTACCAATTCACATGCCTCCCGCGTTTCACTACATCCTCAGCAATGATTAAAGTGCTACCATTGATGGTATAAGGAAATTAAACCTTTGCTTCATAGCAAGCTGCCAAGATTATCATTAAAATACCCAAATACCATATTCTATTGAATCTAAAAGGCATATTTTCTTCACAATGTAGCATTTCAAATTAAGGTGATCAATTGTGTCTTAAACTATGTTTGGTGGCAGTTTTGCTTTCTTAGTGGCACATAAAATGGTATATCTCACACCTGTGGTTTTCTACATTGTTTGACTTACAGCCTACAGATAATGTGGTGAGTGCCTGTTGGCAGGGCTCCCAGAGATCTCCACCTTCTGGTTGCCATACATCCTGTCATTCACCCCCCCCCTCTAGTGTGAGCTGGACCCAGTACATAGAGTGTTGCAAAAGCCGTGGGGTGTCGTTTTCAAAATTAGGTTTTAAAAGGCAATGACTTGTCTTGATGGCAGTCTCTCTCTGACTCTTCATGATCACGATGGAGAGGATGACCTGACAAGGAACTGAGAGCGGCCTCTGGCCTAAGTACATCGAGAACCTTAAGGGAGTAATAATTTTGGAGGATAGCTACATCTCTCAAATTAGAAGCATCTAAAATGCCCATCAGCGGTTGAGTGGATATATAAATTTTGATGTTTTCATGCAACATACCCTACATCAGTGGAAATGACTGAATTACTGCTACATACACCAATATGGGTGCATCTCACAATCTGTGTACTCATTAGCTGTCTACCAGGTTCTCTTAATATTTTATTCAAATTGTACTCATTACAGTAAGGTTTTGTTCCATTTCTAAAGTATATATTTTAAGATCTGTGAAAGATGATGTGATCCATTCAGTATGTTCACACACTTTAACTCTGTTAGTATAGGTTCTATGTATATCAGCAAAATCTAATTAAAAGCCAGTGATCCACACAAATAATAAAACAGCAGACCTAAATGCTAACCCAGTACACAGAGCACTGCAAAAGCCTATGCTAATAATTACATTAAAATAAATTATCTAGACACACAGAAATTGTCAGAATAAATTAAACAAATTAATGACCCAACTATATGCTGTCTATGAGAAACTCATTTCAAATATGAAGCTATATGTAAGAAAAAGAGAAGAGAATTAACAAAACATATGGTGGAACTCCACCTGCGTCTGTATGAAGAGAAGTGGCAAGGGCCTCTGGGCAGTTGGACCAGCATGGGCAGCACACAGAGGTGCCAAGAGCATCCTTTGGTTAACAAGTGTTGGAAACCATGTGTGCTGGGAGCACCAGGTGCTCACCCTGCAAGGTGGGAGAGGACCTGCGGGCCCACACACCTGAGCATCTTGAATGAGCAGAATTGCGCATCACCCTGGGAAAGAGAAACGATGAGAATGAGATTGAAGCATTGGTGCTGGGGCACCCACAGCCTGCCAGAGACGCAGAGGGGATTGGAAGGGAGTGGCTAATGGAATGAGCTTCCATGAGGGCAGAGGCAGCAGCGCTGAGGTGACCTTTGCAGTCGGAGTCCCCAGACCTCTCATGTCCCTGCTGAGAGAATGAGAACCCACCTTGCACTTTGGAGGCACAGGAGCAGAACGCATACTGAGACAGTTCCACCAGCGCATACTGCCTAGACAAAGGAGAGAGAGGAGAGAGCAACAGTAGCTGAGCAAGGAGACACGAGCAGGAGAGAGGTATGTGCACTTGCCTCTGAGGTGGCGCAGAAGCAGTGGCCTTGGTGGCAGAGGCCACTGCTGAGGGAGAGAAGGGGGCCCCATGTCGGGGCAGGGCTGAGACCTGCAGTGGGGCCCCATCTGCAGTGTCTGCACAAATGCTACCTCTTCAGCTTGAGTTAGGAACTACAGGGAATTTTATCAGTGAATTGTCACAAAAAAACATACAAAGGAACAGAGTCATAAAGCTTATCAGGGAGTTATTAGAAATCTTCAAGAAGACCTACAGACTTAAAAGTAGAAATTGAAGTTAAAGATTGTCACATTTGATGGCAAAGACAATTATATTTATATATAGCTTTGGATGAACCTGTTATGGATGAGGGAGATAATTTTAAAATTAATTGTCATGTTACTAAAGATACAGTGATTGCAGAAACAGGTGTTTTGAATTGTGTACAAACCACAAATCCACTTTTGGGCTCTTGTACCACATCCGCAAGGTACAGAAAATGCCAGAGGAAACATTAAAACACAATCATGTAAATTTACATTTAAAATTAAATCAGCCCACACGAAATCCTGCACATGGATGTTTGTAGCAGCTTTATTCGTAATTGCTAAGGTTTGGAAGCAACCAAGGTGTCCTTCAGGAGGTGAATGGATAAAAAAAACTGGTCCATCTAGAGAGTGGAATATTATTCAGTGCTAAAGGAAATTATCTATCAAGTCATGAAAATACATGGAGAAGCCTTAAATGCTTATTACTAAGTGAAAGAAGCCAACCTGAAAAGACCACCTACTGTAGGACTTCAACTCTATGACATTCTGAAAAGGCAGAGCTATAAGGACAGTGAAAAGATCAGTTTCCTCCAGAGGTTGGAGGGAGGAAGTGGTGAATATATGGAGCACAGAGGGTTTATACATACTACATAAGAAAAATTAAAAGCAGAGGATGTTTTCAGATAATTATGCGTGGCTTCTCCTTCCATCCAGATTGCTGCCCTAAGCTCCTCCTATACAGAAATTCTAGAACCTTCTGTAGGCTTGAGGCCTGACAGAAGGGATAGAGGCAGATGGTGCTATTCTCTGGGAGGAGGGGTTCCCTAATGTTCTGTGATGTGGAAGATTCTAGGGCCAGGCCCAGAGGAGGAAATGTGCTCACAGCATGGTGACCTGGTGCCCCTGGCAATCCAACCTACCATGTTCACTCTGCACGAGGCTGGTCTTTGTCCCAGCCATGATTTAGCAGTCTGCTCACCATTTTCTATATTCTCTAAAGACATAACTGCCACTCTGCTCTCTGCATTGGATGATTAACTTCAGATTTTTAGCTAAGAAGTGCCAATGCCTTTCTTTGACTACTCACCATACACAATTTCTTTGTGACAAATCTCTCGTATCATTCCATATACCCTCCCTTAGCTTTGATTTATGACATGAGTCGTATGGCAACATCTTGTACTCAGCTCTCTAAACTGATAGGGAGCCTCTCCATTTAGTAATAAGTTTAAGGCTCAGTTTTTTAAGAGGAAGTTTATTTGATGTGATCTAAATGGATGTGGGCTGCTAGGGGTTGGTTTTCTTCCTGTGAAGGACACACGTGTTATGGGCCTGTAAGCACCTCTTCAGCATCCTGCCTCCACGCAGAGGGGTGACTCCTGTGATTGGTCCTTTGGGGACTGTGCTCAGCACTGTCCTTCCTGCCTTGGGAACAGACCAGCTGAGGCCAGCCCAGTCCAGTGCTGAGGCTGGATGGCGACAGATGTCTAATCCTGGAATTCAGTGAGCACCCACGTAAGCTAGGTCCTCCAGTTTAGCCTTTATGGATAATTTGGGTTATATTTTAACCACTGTCTTGATGTTTTGTTTTCTTTTAATTTCTCAATTTGTTCAGGACAGGGGGAGGGGAGTAGAGGGGTGCTATCTACTGGGGGTCTTGGGATAGCCTAATGTGTGTGTTTTGGTTAATATGCTCCATTGAATCCCACAACCCATCTACCATTGAAGTCTACAATGGTCTCTATTGGTCAAGATTAATTTGCCCTCCAATCGCTTAGTTTTTCTCAGGGCTATTTACACAGGAAGTATAATTTACATGCACCCCCAAAAAACCCCAAAGGATGCTTCTAAGGCTAGTTAGTGTTTGAAGATGAAGCACGAGATAGTGATTCTTTCTGGACAACGTGTGGCAGTGCTACCTGTGGCTCCTTCCTGCTTTCAGAGTCTCTAGCAGAAATCTGCAGTGAAGGACCTGCTATTCATGGATGGGTAATTGCTGGGTTCAAGTGTGTATGTGGTGACCTGTATATCAGCCCTACGGGGAACTGCTCTGCTACTTAGAGTCATTTTGTTCATCCCAGGATTTCAGAATTAATTTATGCCTCATTTAAATTCAAAATGAGTGAAAATACTGCAAATGAGCAGAAAGCTAAGAGGGAAAAGCAATAGCAGTGACCGCAAGAAAGGATGGGTCATGAGCGAGGCTTTGATGAATTGTGGAACGGTCTTGATTAACACTTGTTGCTGCACTATTAGACTGCTTTTACTCTGAAAATGTCAGTCGATTTTCAGTGAAATTTATCCTAAATTTAGCATACACCGGATATGCAAAAGGTGATCCTAGATTTGGGGCATTTAGGGGTGTGGAAAACTCCTGCCTGCAGCTGAACCCAGTAGAATTTGACACTTGTTAAAGGGAGATCAGCCAGAGGTGGAAGAAACTTCCCTGAGAGGCGATTTCCACTTCTCCTGATGAAACTAGGGTGTCTCATAATTCAGGAAAACAAAGTGGTTTTACAAATTGATAGCATTCTTGTATAGCTTTCTAATGACTTGTAACCAGTTACCACAGAGTTCTCCTGGTTTACCTGGATCCTCTGCTCAGCGTCTCTCCAGGCTCCAGTTATGAGGTCTGCTGGTGACAGTCTCCTCAGAGGTTTGATTCCGGGGGGGGGAAAAAAATCCTTGTTCATTGCATTCAGGTTGGCAGAACTCATCTCCTGGGCCCTGGCTTCCTACTGGTTGTCGAGTGAAGGCTCCCCCTAGGTCCTAGAGGCCGCCCACAGTTCTCTGCCACATGGTCCTGTCCACTGGAAGTCATGGCATGGCAGTTTACTTCTTCCAGGCCAGGAAGAAAAATTGTGTTTACAAATAAGTTCTCAGTTCTCTTTTAAGGACTTTCACTTGATGAAGTAAGACTGACAGGATAATCTCCCTTTTGCTTAACTCAAAAAAACACCAGCTAATTTGTGATCTTAATTATCTGCAAAATCCCATCACTTTTCCTTAAAAATGTAACTTAATGAGGTGAGTAAAAACAATTTATTTTGCCAGGTAATGTAGCCTAATCAAAGAGTGACATCTATGGCATTTGTCCTATTCTAGTGGTTAGAACCAAGTGACAGTTTTTGCCACACTCAAAAGGAGGGGTTTATCTAAGAGCATGCTGCCTGAAGGTCACCTTAGGGTGTGTCTGCCACAATTCTTAATAATTTACCATATTAGCTGTAATTTATGTGGTGAATTGAATAGCTTTTAGACAAAGGGAATTGAAGATCCTCTCAGATTTACACGGTCTACCCCAGAGAAATGAGGATTTGACTCTAGCAAACTTTTACTGGCTATCTGGAGAGGTAAATGCTAAATGCTGGTCATATGTCCCTGGGTTACTGGGCATGTCCTTGAGCAGGTCACTCCCTCCATTCTAACTGCTCACCGACAACCCTGTGTTTTAAATTTTGGTCTCCTGGATGAACGTAGCCACTACAAGAGATTGTTCTGAGAAAATTAGTAATACTGCCCCCTCTCACCCTGTCGTGAGTGACTAAAATTGCCACTCTGGTTTCTCTCTCCATCTTAGAATTTTATTGAAATACTCCCTCCATGCTTGATCAATCGGGGCAAGCTAACTTTTCCCATAGAAACCCACATAAAGTTTATTCATTGGGTGGCTCTGCCTGAAGTGGCCAATGGGGTTTCTTCTCCAGCATCACTGTTGGCAGGACCCGCCTTGTGCATTAACATGATCTTCATGGTTTTCTGTCAATGCAGATCTAGAGCTCCTATTCTTCTGGTAAGGTAATGGTCTGTCAACAAGGCCTTTTAGCAATGGAGACACCTCCCAACATAGAACTGTCTCTAGGCTGTGATGAGTGAGGGCAGTTTGCATAAAGGCAGATGGATACCTGAAGGAGACAAAAGTGACAGGGTCTGGCTTTAGAACTACATATTTTTAAGACACAAGTGACACAAGTGGAGAATTTTTTTCTGTCCTACCTCTGTTGTCCCTGTAAGAACAGGGGGCATAATCCTTCTCCCCAACCCTCAGAGTTGTCATCTTGGAAGTCATGGCAGCCCTGACCTGTCAGCTTTGGAAACGCCTCCTTTCGTGTTGCTGCTGCGCATAGTAGGTCCCCTTTGGAATTCATAAGCGCCTCAGGTCTGGAGGAACGAGGCTCAGCCTCTTTATCCTCCGCAGGGAACTAGCTGACTAGCGAGACCCCGATTCCTGCTTTTTGTGTGACACCCCCGATTCCTGCTTTTTGTGTGACGCCCCCGATTCCTGCTTTTTGTGTGATGCCGAGATCTTGGTTTCTGATCCAACACTCCCCATCTACACTCAGCTTTCTCTGGCCTTGGATTTCCCAGCCAGAAATTGAAATCATTTAAATGCAGATTTAACAGCTCCATTTTAGCTTAGCTTCCCAGAGACAAGCAAAATCATTAGCAGTGAACTACATATTAATTCTTCCCTATCAGTTCCACCTTCCATTCTCAGCAGGGAAAGCTCTGGAAACCAGGCCTGCCTGGTGTGTCAGATTGGACCTTTCCCTGAACAGTTAGTGTGCATCAGCCTGCTGGTTACATTTCCTTTGTCACCCTTCTTCCTTCCAATCTTCTCTTTTTAGTCGTGCTAATTAAATTTCACCTGGTCAAGGATGAATCTCTGTTCCCTGAGTCCCTATTTAGAATTCCCTCTCTCGCCCATCAACAGAAACATTCCTGAGGGTAACCAATCCAGTAGGAACAGACATTAAGCAGTATTTTTGCAAAAGCTTTTTTGTTTAAGACTTTAAGAACATCATGAAAGTGTTCTCTGATTTTTGCACTCCATCCGTGTTGCTAAGGCATAATACGTATTAAAAGATCAAACACTCTCCAGTATACTGTATTGACAAGTGACCCCTTTCTGAATAGATATGATTTTTAACATTTGTATCTATTTATAATGAAAAAATATATTTTTTTTTCCTAAGGCTAGGAGAAATTAACAGTCAAAATCAGAACACCGAGAAAGACTTTCTATCATGCATGGATTTTCTGAGTTTTGAGGTAGAACTAAAATCTTGATATGACAAAATAACTCTAATAATGCAATATTGATTTCAATCAAGATAACTGTTTAAAGGTCAAAGGGGAAAGTAGGCACAGAGTGAAGCCAGAAAATATTATTGTCTCATTTTATTAAGTGACAGGATATAATATCCTAGCCCACCCCTCACAAAGAACTTGAAATTCCCCACCTGCAGTAGTTATAGTTAAATGAAAACTATGAGAAACAAATGGAAAAGCCAATTTCAATGGCCACCTTCATTAGAATACTCGCTTCTGGACCTTCCACAAAGAGGGTTGGTCCAGTACAGGAGACTTCCCGGGAAATAGCATCCTCACTCCCCCTAGGTTTGTACTCTTCCCCATTCTCTTTTGAAACACTAATCTTGAGTCACCAGTCCCCGAAATAGATTGTGTTTCGGTACAGTTTTCATTTAATCTCACATTGCTTAGTATGGTCATCGAAATGTCACCTATCTCTAAGTAATCATCTAGGTTTAGTTTTAGTTTTATGCCTTTGGAGTCTGATAGTTAAAGCTTTCTCATGCAGAAGGTCCTGTGATTGTTCCTGCTGGGAAGAAGGGATCATGTGCCACATTCAGGAAGGTACAGGTGTCAGCCCAAGACAGAAGCTTCCTAGATGGAAAAGAGAGAGCAGCTCCTGCCAGAAGCTTCTGGTGATGTTTTGTTCTTCGGCCTCCGTTCTCCACAATCAATTAATCCTGTAATGAATATGTACTGGGCCCCCAATAGCAAACATCCATTGCATTTAGTGTTAAAGGCTCCATAGGGAACAGAAGCTAGATTGATGAGATAAATAATGCTGATGGGAAGAATGACCCCAGAGATGGTGTAGTGATGGTCACCTCTGTTACGAATCTCCTTGCATGTGCTGGGGACTCTTCTAGGTGTTTCGCCTAAGTTCTCTGAAATTCTGCTTGGCAAAACTGCAGGACAGGTAATACATACCAGCCCTCTTTTCAAAATGGGAGAAGTGAGGTTCGCAGTAAACTTACCCCCAAGCACAGTGTAGGAACAAAGAAGCATCACTATTGTATTAATTATTATGATGTTAGTAACAGATAATTGGTGAGGGTTATTAGGTGGGTGGGGTTATTGATAATGAGAAGAGTGCTGGTGACCAGCAATCAGAATAGAGGGATAGAATTGAATTGGATGGTTCATTTCTTTCAGGCTAAGATGGAATAGTTTTATTTGGGGGACCTGAAAATTAGAGAACATTTACCTAGCCATGGTCTTGGTAGTGAAAATAGGTTACTTAATATCTATTAGCCAGATTGCTTTTACAAAGATGGGGATCGGAATGGCCAATTTTTATGACTATCATTATGCTTTTGTTCCTTATGTTTTATGACACTTCTACTTTATGGAGTTAATGATAAAAAAACAATAACTAAGATACAACCAAGAACAGAGCCCATTGTAGGTCATTCACCAAAAGTGTAAGTGTGGGCAAGGCAGTTAGTTACTTTCATTAAACTTCACTTCCCTCACCTGTAGAAAGGGGATCATAGCACCTAATTTACACAATGTGAAAATAAATGAGATAATATATATACAGTGCTCAGTACCATTGAGGCACAGAGAATGATAGAATTAGTAGATATTACTTTTGGATACGCAAATTTGTTTTTGGCTAACTGGCATCAAATTCAGTCTTCAAAATAAAAGTCATTGGGTATTTTCTTAATTCATGTTCCTGGTGAGAAAGGCCTCAAAATAATTCCACCAGTTCCCAAAAGATGAGTCATACTATGTAATGAGCCTTTTATCTTGCTCAAATGTCAGCATATTCAAAGATCTCTAGGAATTTCCAGGGGTATAAATTTGTGCTGGTATTGAAGAGTTTTGCTTTTGGTGGTGGTGTTTATAATCAACAAATTTAATAGTAAGCACCCCTAGGAGTTCTTGGCAAAAAAATATGTCATATCCACACAGTTAAAACAAAAAGAATCAAGTCTTTTTAAGAGTTCTAAGGACCCCAAAAAGCTGAAACTTGGCTCTAAATTCTGACTCTCATGGGGGTCTTTTCAGATTGGAAATTAGCATCATCGCCTTTAGGGACAAAATAGAATAAAAGCTTCCCATTCTGTCATCTCTTTCTGCTTCTGCCTTGAGAATGAAAGTGAGAATGAAACTTTGGATCTTGGTTAATGATTCTAGGACAGAGAGCTTTGAGATAGTTGTCAATCAAATCTCTTTCTCAGTCAGCCAGCCATGAGGTTCCACTCGAATAGATTCAGACCATAATTAGGCTTTCAGTTTGGACAGGAGAGGGGAATCAAATGATTGTCCAGCCTGATGTCATGATAGTAAAAATGCACAAGATTACATTTTTTTGCAAAACCTTTACAAACAATTTTTCAGTGACAACTTTTGTAAGCGATTCTTAAATCCTGCAGTTTTTTAACTGATGTATTACAATATTTTGTTACTTTGAAAAAACTTTAATAGTCATTGGAATATTCTGTACCGGTTCCAATGAAAGTAGGAAGTTTTCTTCTTTCAGAAAGTTGCCATCTCTGTCCCACTGAGAAAACAAAACTTCCCGATGGGGTCAATAGTGACAATGCCATGTCATTATCAGCTGCAGACTTGCATATGCCATATGAATGAGGGTTTTTTTAATTTGTCTTCTGCCATAAAGAATCTAAATTTTGGGCCGGCTGAGTGGCGCGATGGTTAAGAACTGGCGTGGGACGCCAGAGGGCCCCGGTTCGGATCCCACATCTGAGGGCCAGTGACACTGCCCTCCACAGCTAAGATGCTGAACAACAGCTCAACCTGGAGCTGGGCTGCCATGAGTCGCCGGCGACGGCGTAGGCTGCAGCCCCTGTGGCAGTGGGTTGCCATGGGCTACCGTGTGTAGCCAGCAGCCAGCGTGAGCAGCCAGCAGCCGCAGTGAGCGGCCGTCCAGAAGCCGGCGACTGATCTGCCTCGCCCGGGAAGAGTGTAATGATGGTACCAACTTGGGCCAGTGAAGCAACATCCTCCACAACTAGACTGAAGAACAAAACGACAGCAACTTGTCTGTTCCCCTTCCCACAATTCCCCAGCACTGTTCCCATCCCCCCAATTCCCCAATAAAAATCTTTAAAAAAAAAAAAAAAGAATCTAAATTTTAAGAACTGAGTAAAGAAACACTATATAGAAAGAAGTATTATAATTTACAGGATTGGAAGATGGATACTAGTTCTATTCCTACAGATTATTTTGGGTTTTTCTGAGCTCCCGAAGGCTTAGCCACTGGCTACCACCATCTCAGAATCTTATCACAGGGAGATATTAGGATTATGCTTTGAAGCCATGTGGAACAAAGCTACCAATTGTGGTCCAAATGATGGCTGGAAGAACATTCCTGACTCTTGATGCAGTTCCACAATTAAGCTGGTAAGAAATTCTAGCCTTTCACTGGGTACTGGAAACCAGCAGGTCTGATATTGGGTCTGAATACAACTGTTCTAGGTCACCTATTCCCTTTGCACCAAATTTTGATTTTATAAAAGATCAGCCTTAATGATGCTTCGTAATTTTATAGCATCCAAGTGGGAAACTGTGCATGGCCACAGTGAGCTGTGCAATTCAACACATACATGCTAAACATCTACCATATCAGAGGCCCAGCAACGTGAACATGAACATGAACAAAACATCACCCCTGGCTTCTGAAGCTTGTAGTCTAGTGGCCTCTGTTGCTAATTTGAAGCCTTAGGTAGTTTCTCAGCTACTGCTCTTGGAATAAAGTACTGTTCCCAACTCATTGTTACGTAGTTGAAATAAATTACTGTCACCTTGCTTTTCCATATATTTTACATGAACAAGCATAATTTAGGAGAATTGTTAATGTAAATTAACCAGGTAACATAGCAGATAAGACGTTATAGGTATGTGACTGAAAATTTAAGATTTATCACAACCCTCCCACGACTACATAAACAAAGCAGGTGCTGGAGGAGGCAAAAAAGAAACATAAATCATTAAATAATTCTGGTACAATATGCCTTCGCAAAGGTAATCTGCTCTCTGATGGGAGGTGACAGCTCTGATTACACAAGACAAACATACCACTCAGAGGAGAACTGAAATCTGAGAAGCAGACCCAGAGCCTGGCCTGGGGATTCGTGCAAAAATGTGTTCTTGCCTTTTCCTTCTGCTCGAAGCTTTGCCAGAAATGCCACAGTTGGTGACACCCACAGCATGTGTCCAAGTCCACAAGCTCTGTTCCCTGTACTATTACACACGTGAGCCACCCTCCTTCCCACTGGGGTTTGGATAGTGATTGGAGAAAGAAAACTATGTGAAAGGCTTAAGATGTTAACCGCTACAAAAAATGAGTCTGTGTCTTAAAAATCAAAACCGGAATCCAAAATTCCATTTGTCCTCTTGAGAGGTGTGTCTAGTCATCACACTGGCTGTCACCAATTTGATTAAGTGGGAATGCGATTAGATCCCTTCCAGTTCTGAGATTTTGCAATTTTGGGATGAACAATGTACATTCAACACTTTGTGAACACAATTGTTTATAGACCGACACTTGTAAAAATGATTCGTTCCATCTCAGGCCTGTTGCTTTCTGCCAGTACCTGTCCAGATCCTCTGCGATTCTGAGAAATCAGAATTCATCTATCTCAAGAAGAGGACATGTTGTCTACATTCTCTAGAGCTGCCAAACTGGAAGAAGCTCCCAACCCAGTGAATAAAATTGCTCTGGATGGTTAAGTAGTTGACATTAGTGGAAATTTTAAATTGTATTGATTTCACCAGATGTTGCTCCAATATATGCAACATTTTTTATAACTTCAAGACCATATTGTGCTTCAGTGCATGACTTTCTCCATCCAGTGGCACTTGCAGATCAGCGTTCATGTTGTTCTCTTCATTTCCTACAGCACGCGGCTTCCGAGCTCTGTAGAGAGCAGGCACCAATGAGCCCCTGGTGAAGTAAACTTCATCCTCACAGCACTAGTGAAAAAATTCTAAGTCTAACTAACCCATGCAATTTAGAAATTGATAAAGTCTAAATAAAGAGGCTAAAATAAGATAAAATAGTTCTGAGTGAAAGATCCAATTATATACAATCTGGAAATTGTCCAATATTTTTTACCCAGTATGTTTTGTATGTTTGTTCGTCTGTTCCAATTAAAGTCATCAATTTAAAGGGCCTAAATAGAAAGAATCTAATTCTCAGCCTATCTTTTATTATCTTTAAATATTTGTAGATTTGAAATTTCCAGAAAATTTGTGACGATAACACACAGTTTCCATATGCTCCACACCCAGCTTTTCCTATTAACATCGATATTAGTAATCTACTATTGTCATAATTAATTAATCTGTATTGGTCATTTTATATTAACTAAAGTTCATACTTGCTTTGGAGCTCCTTGGTTTTTACCTAATGTCCTTTTTCTGGCCCAGGGTACCACAGGTTCCTGATGGCTGCGACAATGCCTCAGGCACTTTCATCCCAGGTATCTGGGGTACTAATACTATCTCTACTTCCTACTGTTGATGTAACTCTTTTTTTTTTTT
>NW_017731724.1:373034-398484 GCF_001890085.2 Hipposideros armiger
TACAACCCGGACATGCGTTCACTCTGATGTCGCCCTCTCTAACCCACTACCACATGGGCCATTCATGCGTTCACCCTTTGATTGTAACCTTCCACTCCAACCACTAGAAGCCTGGCTCCCACCATCTGCCCTTTATTTACTTGTTTAATACTATAGTAATTGTTCAATACCATTGCATGTGTATACTGGTTTCACAGTTTTTAACCTGTAGGAGCAATTTTATCAGCTAGAGTACAGTGCTTATGTGCAGGTTCCCTTGCCTTTATTTAGTCTTATGGACTCCATTAATCCCTGGCGTCGTGAAGGTCAGCACCTTCTACCCCCACCCGTCAGAGGTTGTATCACGCATTTGTACACAGTAGATTCTTTTGTCACAGTCTACATTCCAGCCTGCGATCCCCTCTCTTCCTAAGGTAGTTTTGTTTTTTGTTTTTTCTACATACGTTAAGGTTTACTCTTTACTATAAAGTTCTATGGGTTTGGACAAATGTATAGCATCATGTATCCAGCACTAAAATATAACACAAAAAAAGTTTCACAGTACTCAAAATCCCTTGGACTTTACCTAATCAACCTTCCCCAGCCCCAAACTCCTGGCAACCACTGACCTGTTTACCATCTCCATAGTTTTGCCTTTTCCAGAATGTCACATAAATTGAATTGCATAGTATGTAGGTCTTTCAGATTAGCTGGGTTTTTTTTTTTAATTTGCAATATGCATTAAGATACATCTACCTCATTGCATGGAATGGAAACTTATCCTTTTTAATCAGTGGATATGATTCCATGATTTGGCTGCACCACACTTTGTTTATCCATTTATCTGATGAAGGACATCTGAGTTCCTTCCAAACCACTCAAGGATTTGCTCATTCTACCCCAGGGGTACCTGTATCTTCCATTTCATGAAAATCCAACATCACCCCCCATTTCCCAGGACTTTCATACCTGCCCTCCACCTGGATGGTTCCTCTGCCATATTTCACCTAGTTTACCCCACTCATCCTTCAGGTCTCAACTAAGTGGTACTTTTTTCATCTTCCCACACTTAAATTCCCCCAGGCTATTACTGACTGATCAAATTTACCAGTTTTACTTTGCAAAACTGATTATGGTTTTAGCTAAACACACTGTGTGACTATGTGTTTTACATGTTTTGCTTTTAGACTGTAAGTTCTATGGCAACATGAGAGGGAGTGAGAGGAGAGACCACACCAGCCATGTTGACTGAATACTTGCATTCTCAGGGGTATTACCTGGGAAAGAAAGCTCTCAATTTTTGAAGTGATGAGAGAAGCATTGGCTAGAGAAAACCATGGGGAGGCGCCTTCTCTCCTAGCAGTTCCATCACTTCCTATGAGGCATTTTTCAGCCCCTCCAGAGCCTGACATAGATGATAGAGTCGGGAATCTAACTAAACTGGAAATGTGTGACTCTTGACTAATCACCTGACTACATTCAAGATAATGAGAGTTGTACTCCTGGTTTGGTTATTAATTTTCCCTGTGGTCCTGTGCAAAGCGCTAAGCATTTTCAAGTTCAACTTCATCCCTTTGGCAAAATGTTGACTTGGCTCCTTAGGGAAATAAGAGATTGTAATCCATCTCAGATTTTTTTTAAATGGTATTGAAATGCTAAGCAATTTCTTTCTTATGATGTAATATTGATCACAATCCAGCTAGCCTATCGACCCAACAACACACTAATTATTGATGGAAATTGTCCACATGATTCTTATCCCATTAAGCATTGCTGTCACCACCCTTATGATAAAGTTGCATTTGTCGTCAGGACTATTTACTTCTCCATAGTTTGAGTGCCCTGCCCAATGTTGCCCTGTGAATTGCTTCATAACTAAAAACAAACCACAGAACAATGGGCTTGATTCTAGTAGGAAGTAAGCCACACACTCAGATGCCTCACTGGATTTCTCCTAAGATGTGACATGTACAGGAAGACATTTCAACTATTAAAGTGACTTTTCTAAATACACCAAGGAAACAGAAAAACTTGACTTATGATAGACCTTTTGTTTCCCCAAGTTTCTACAATTCTTCTAGATTTAAGAGAATACCTTTACTTAGCAAAACATATGCTAGGTAGATTCAAATTGAATAAACTAGATTACCTGATTTTATTTGAATTATCTCATGTATCTAAGTTTGTAAACAGAAAATATTGTGCCAAAAAATCATTGCTATAATATAAGCAAGGAAGTCCAATAATATTATGGTTATATAACCTAATTCATGGTAAAAAAAAATTCTTGAAATGAACTCTCTCATGCACAATGCGATTGACTTACTTTATGTTTAGAAAAATCTGATTTATTTTTGTGGATTTTGACAACACTTGGACCAAGTCACAAAAATTACAGAAAACCACATGTTGATTCAATAAAAAAGGGTTTCGAATGACCAAATGATCCCATTGAGGTGGGCCTGCTTATGGCATAGTGACTTCCTGGTCGGGAGGAGTATAGGCCTAATGGTCACAGTAAGATAAAAATCTCATATGAGGCAGGAGGTTTAACAGAGGATGTCTGACAGCACCTCTGCCTTCAAGGTTCCAAATGTGAGTCATAGTAATAAGTTCCACTCCCAGCTAGTGATCACAGCCCAAGTTCATCCTCGATATTGCTATATTATTATAGTTATCCATGAGACAGTTCAGGTTCAAAGTCTCCAATGACATTGCAGTCAGGTGGCACCTCCAGTTGCAGTGATCTGAAGGCTTAAGTAAGGTGGATGGTCCAATTTCAAGGTGGCTTTCTTGCATGGCCAGCCAGTGGGTGCTGGCTGTTGGCCAGGAGACCCAGTTCCTCTCAGAGTGGGCTTCCGAGTGTCCTCATGGCATGGTGTTCACCCGCAAGCAAACAATCCATAAGACCAAAGCAGAAGCTGCAGTGCCTCTTGTAACTTGGCCTGAATAAAAGGGCCAGGAGCTGCACAATAGCATAAATATTAGGAGGCAATGCTCACTGGGAGTGATGATGGAGACTAGCTCCTACAGTCCTTCTACCTCAGCGTTTCATGTCTGTCTCACTTGCCTGGTACACTTGCACTCTGTGGGGAGACAGTGTATCGTGGGTCTCTGATATTTCTGTTTGTCTTGTGAGCAGACACACTGATTGCCCTTTATGCTAGACTCTCTTCTCAAGGGCGTTTGTGTCATGAACAGCCATGGAAGATACAGTGTCTTCCTCTAAGAGAAAAGGCAGGTTGGCTTATAGCCTGAAAACATAGCATCTCCCTCTGAAGCAAAGTAGAGGCATGCTTATAATGCAGCCAGATAAAGATAATGCCTTCCTCTGGACCAAGAACAGGCAAGCTTTCGGTCTTTCACCAAAAGAAAAAAAAGAGTTCCCGAAGCTCAGTGTTCCTCGCCTACAGTTCAGCCCATGCTGTGCAGGCGTCCAGCTCAGCCTAACTGCATTGTCCTCGTACTACCTGGGGGCCAGGGTGACTGACACAGTTATGCTGTGGTCAGGGTTCTTTCTGGGCCTTGAGTGATAAAGTTCTATTTCTTTTTCCAGGGAATCTCGTGTTTTCTACCAGCGTCCATGAAACTGTGGCAAGCTAACTTGTTACCATTTAAGTAAGGTAACCCCTCACCGCACTCGTATCCCGTTACACCATCAGCTTGCAGCTCACGGTCTTATTCAGGTGAGGGCCAGGTGTGAACGTGGTCCCTCCGATCCAGCTCTGTACGATAGATAGCTCCTTGGGTTTCGTTCCTCTCAGCCTGAAGACGTGTAAACTGGAGAGGCAAGGAATCTCTCCGTACACTCAGCATGCAGTGCTGGGACGGGTGTAGAATAACAGCCATCCCCCCTTTTCTTCACAAAAAGGGAACCATGGGCGCACGTGAGTAATTCCTCCATAGTAAAATCTCCATAGGAAATTCCCTTGCCAACACTAGAACAATCAACATTGGTGCAGTACTGTTCATTAAAACCCAGATTTTATTTGGGTTTCACCAGTTTTTCCACTAATGTCCTTTTTCTGTTCCAGGACCCAGTCCAGGAAAGTTCATTACATTTAGTTGTAGAGTTTGGAAGTATGCGCCTCACTCTCGAAGCGTCCACCTGGTCAGCTCTCTGTCTCCCTCCCACCACAGTCATCTCAGGCCATACGGAGATGGCGAATCCCTCATCTCTCCCTCTTCTCCGGTCAGTTTCCTCCTGGCTTTACTTCATTCTCTGTTCACCTGGACCACGTGGCTCATTGATGCCCACTGAGGGGTCACTCTGTCAAACTCTCTGCCCTCCATGGTTTTCACGGCCCCTCAACAGCAAACGCCTTTTCTGGATAAGTCAGGTTTCCAAACCCCGCCCCTGCCCATCTGCAGCCTGGTGAGGGCACCACAGACTTTTACACAAACCCGCGGGGAAGGGTTAGCTCTCCCACTATGGAGTTTCCTCAGGGCTGCCTGGTACTCCTCCTGTGTATCCCTCAGCGCACCCTCCACCTTCCTCACCATTCGAGGATCCAGTCACTACTTTACACTTCACTTACTACCACACCCATCCCAACCCCATCGAGAAAGCTCCCTCATCAGCTTCACTCAGGAAATATGGGACTTACCACTCAAGCTTCTTCCATAGCTGCACCAACCCTTTCGTTCCACAGGTTCTGGTACCTGCTTGCATCATTGCTTCTGCTGATGAAGGTGGCTGTGCTGTGGACCGTGGACCATCACCCACGTTACACTCGTGCCTCACGTTCCTTCTTCCTCCTTGGGGACCTCACCCCATTAATGACCCCAGCTCTGCATCAGTCTGCTCGGCTTCCACCTGTCTGTCGGTCCATGTACGTTTCTTGTCTTAGAAGAGCTTTCCTGCCCTTCTCCCCGCTCCGCCCACTAAGCAAAGCCTTTCCTTCAGTTTTCAGGTGCTGGGACCTACATGCATTGTCTCACTTTCCTTTTAACTTTCCCTCTTCAGCCTTGACAGTAGAGCATCTGCCCCATTACCCCAGAAAGCTGATCTCACGGGGGACACTAGGACGACTACACTGTCAGATGCCACTGGATGGCATCACACATTTTTCCTGAGCCCACTGCAGAACTGGACTCGAATGGCCGAGTTTTCTTTCCAAAACACTTTCAGCCCTGAGCATGCAGATGACAAGGATTCTATCTTCTCCTGATCTTGCATTTTGTTTTCTCTCAATGCTCTCTCTCAATCTTCTTTGCACGCTTCTCTTTCTCCATTCTATTAGGGGGGCTTCATCCTGGCTTTCTCTCTCTCTCTTCGTGGGTGATGAAATGATCACACCAACCCCTCCTGCAGAACACCACCCTTTTCTCTCCGGACCCAAATACACCAGGGTTAGGTTTCTTCATAACTGATTTATGTTTAGAGCATGGGCATTCCAATCATCCTTAACAACCTCATTATTGTGACAACATACATACATGTGAAGATGGGGTACCAATGTTCAAAAATCTTGTCTTTCATTTTATTTCCATTTTCTCAGAACTGTGTAATTACAGTTAGATATTATTTGAATGCTATTTCCTAAAGATACAGATAGGGTAAAAGTTTTAATAATTATCATTTCTCTTTTTATGTTCAGTATTTCCTCCTAGAAATGTAAGATACGTATTCATATTTCTATTTTTCCCAGTGGCATTGCAGACTTTGAAAATGTCATTAAAGTTATGCCTCAGACTTAAATTTTCCATTCAATTCTTATGCTGGAAATTTTAGTATTTGCATAACTTCATCCTCTAAGCTTCTGAGTGCTCGTATATATTTTTAATTGTCCTCTGGCTTAAAGTTACTTCAAATCAATAGTTGGTAAAGATATATTTTTAATTGGAAATGAGGTAGAAGAAAAGTACTGAAGTTATTCTTCATAGCAATAGCAGGAAAATGAAATAAGAAAGAAGTGTTGGAATTATAACCCAGGAAGCCTCAGTGTCGTCACCACTCATGTTTTGTTTAAGCCAACTAGAAATGTTGTTTCAAACAAGTATTTTCCATTCTATCTCAAATATTTTGAAGTCAAACATTTGAGGGGCTTTGGTTACATAAGTAGTATTCTTCTTTTTCTGATTCTTGGAGGACACTGCCTCATGACATCACGTTTTCTTTTTGTATGGGTGGCACATTTGCGTGATTCAAAATTCACCCAATAGAAATACGTACACTCTAAATAAATACTCTAAATAAAATACAATTCTTTGTATTTAATGGATATAATCTGTTTACTTAAGCAGTCCCTGTTGAAAATATTTAGGTTGGTTCCCGTGTTTCACTGTCACAAACAATGCTCAGTGAGAAACTGTCCATGCATTATTTTATATGTGTACAAGAATATTGGTCATATAGCCTTATATATCAGATTGCTATAGCAAGCGCTATATACACTTCTCATTCTGATATGTGTATTACCAACTTGCCTTCCATAGAAGTTGTGCCAATTTATAGTGTTAGCAGCAATGTATGGGCAGCTGGCTTATTCTGAAAGCAAAGTTTGATCGTCCATAGCAAGTTTCTAACGTTCTTCACTTCCAAAAGATCGCAGCAAATTCATTTCATTTGGTGACAATTTTCAGGCTCTGTTTGTGTAGAGATGCTGTGAGAGTACACAGAGCTAATCCCCATGTGACAGCTTTGAAATTCTTGAATATTCCACCGTGTGGCATTGTGCCCCACCCAAAAAAAAATGGTACTGGGAAATGTCCCCTGCCTTGCGGCCTTTCTACTGTGGGGTGAAATTTAAGCCTCTTTGGAGGAGACCCGGATTGTCAGTGCTAGTTGAGGGTGGTGGAGAAGAGGAAGGATCTGAGGGAAATTGCTCGAGGTGTCACTATCCATGAGTTATGGTACAGCCCTCACAGTATCTTTCCAAGAGTCCCTGTTTTTCTCTCTCTCTCACTTTCTTTGTCAATACATTAGTAAATCATTCCTAAGGAAGTTTTGTGTTGATTAAAGGAACAGTTTTTTAAAAAAACAAAAATGCAAAATAGGAAAAGGAAAAGCAGAATTAAGCCTCGATGCAAAGTTAATACACACACAATTTATTAAAGATGGATTGGGAATATTATTCTGAACTTCTTAGTAGCTTAAACAGAGGGAAACATCATGCAAAGTGGCCATAAGAAAGATAATTTACTGAGTAGACACACATCTGTTTCTGGGGCTCAATTCTGGCACTCTTTCCCCCCAAGAGTTCTTGATAGTGAACAAAGTCCTCAGTGAGATTTCCACAGTAGACGCTGGTGTGTGCAGCTCTCAGCCTGTGGGTAACAGCGTGTGGCCGGCCCAGCCCTTGTGGTTCTTTCTGTGACTGCAAGACACCCTCAGCAATAACCATCAGGAAACTTTGAAAAAAAAAACACCAAAAACAAAGGTGTTTTACTTACAGGTCCTGGAAATGACAGGGCACGTCTGGGGCCACACAGTGAGGTCACGAGCAGAGAGAGTGAGCCGGCCTGGGGTCGAGGGTGGGGACTTAGGGTTTCCCAGGCTCGCCATTTACTGGTGAATTTAAAACGTGCGAGTGGAATTAAGTCACGGGGAAATAAAACACGAGCATCTCAAATGGTCAGTTATAGACATCAGTCAAGGGCTCTGACAGAGTGGGCTGGGGTGCGGCCCTGGGCAGTCTCTCTGTCTCACCTGAGTCCAGCAGTGTGTTTATGGGAGAGGCAGCTGTCTTTGAAGTGGCCTCAGCAACCACATCATCTTCATAAAATCTTAATCCGGGCATTAATCAGCATTATCACCCCCCAAAATGTTAAGCACATTTGGGAAATCGTTAAAACAAGTTATTTGTGATGAGTTGAGTCAGAAGATTGACTCAGCTAACAGACTTGGACTACGGAGAGGCAGCCCGCAGTATCCCGCTTGCCCACACTCTCCGGACCCAGGCTCCTTTGGGGAGTGGTTGGGGCAGTAGCTTTCTGTGGGAGAATAAGAGAAAGGCTTGTTAAGGGGGCGACCTTGGGGACACATGTGCAGAGGGCCTGTGGCAGCGACTGGGCTCCTGGGGGGCGTCCAGAGCCTCCAGGGACTGACAGGGCCCATCCTTCTCAGAAGAACACCTGACACGGAATTTCACTAACCAGAGCCTGGCGGGGAGCGTCAGCGGCTCTGTCACAGCGGAACCCCCCCCCCTCCCCCACTGCAGCTCCGGCCAGCAGAGGCCCTTCCGGTTTGGGTGGGGTCATTGCCTGTTGTCACAATACGTGTCCCTTCTTCACCCGGGTTGCATTTACTTCTGAGTCCAGCAGACTTTGGAGGCCAAACCAGTCAGCCTTCCCTCTTCTTGACTCAGCCACTTCCTATTATGAAAATAGGTATTTTGCAGGCAGACAGAAGCCCATGTTCTGCTCCTCATCTAAATTCTCCTTTCTGCTGTGTGCCAGAGCCACGCAGTGGGAAACAATGTGGTGCAACTCTTATAACTGTCTTACAAGGCGGGCAACCAGGTAGTGTGAAGACGGTTCTCTTTATGTGGATGAGTGAGCTCTCACTGCAGGTGGGAGCAGCAGGAGGTACTTAGCGAGAGAGAAGAAGGTGGATTAGGTGGAACATCTGCGCAGGGAACACAGGTACTATAGGCAGCCGAGTGACGGGGGAGGGCCGTGGCCCTGTCTGTCCCTGGCATGTGATATACTGCGTCTGGCACGACCTCTGTTGTCTGCTTTTAAATAAATTACAAACACACAGCCCTGAGAGTTTCCCAGCAAAAGCCTCAGGCTTAGAGTCTGCTGCGTTTTGTGGGAAATGAAAGAATTCTATATTTGAATAAAATTTCCAGAGCGAGTATTATTAGGTGGTTTGCCAAAAAGTACACTTTATCTTGATAGACTAATGTTCTAAAAAAGGCAAAAAAGACATGACCGGCAATGATCATGTCCCAGGAAATCAATGCACGCAGAGAGGAAATCATGACACTGGGAAGCCGTGGGACTTGAATATTAATGTTAAAACCCAGGCAGCCTTCACACTTTGGTCCTCATAAAATGTCAGACAATTGAGTTAAGTGAGAAAACTTTACCCAATTAGGGCTTTGACACGGCTCAGGGACATTCAAAATGACAGTGGCAAAACTATGCCCACGAGAAGTCACACCCTTCTAAAAAACACGCTGACATTAAAAAAAAAACATATGTTTGATATATAAAAATCAAAACCACACATCATAATCTAAATTAAAAAGTATGTGTCCATATGGCGACCATCTGGAGAGCCCCCTGCCCCCAAGCTCCAGTCACGTGTCTGCAGGCGGTTACTTTAAACAGGCTCTGGTGTGTCAGCTCCGCAGATGATTATCATTGCAATTTCAATCATCAGAGACTAATTCGTGTCTTATGTTGACATATTTATATACTCGTACATATTTATATCAGATTCTCTCCCTCTCACATAAACAATTTCTCACATTGGATGTGGCGGGAGAGAGAAAAAGAAACAGAGAGACAGTGTGTATGCATAATATGTGTGACATTTAGAGCATTTCGAATGTCCCCCAGGGTGCTTGAATACACACACCAAATAAATTATGAATTACAGTTTAGATTGACTCTAATCTTTCTCAAATTGGGAATTTAACACTAAGCTAAACAAATCCAATTCTCCTAAGACAGTGAGGGCTAGGTTATACAAAACCCTGGAGACTTCCTGCTCGAGGAAAATAAAAATATTACAGATCTAGGTCTAGGAGATTTAGACTTACAAATTCAAATTTAAATACTCCACAGGCTCAGGGATTCTTTTTTCCTTCTTTTCTTGAATGGCAGTGATACATTTTGCAGGAATTCACAATTGCTGTTACCCCCTGGAAAGTGGCTGCCAAGAATGATGCACATCTCCCATCTTGGGGTGAAGGAACCCTCAGCCTGAATGCCCTAATCCATTCTGAGTGAGATCATGTGGGACCCATTTCCTGCTTTGTCCCATTGGTTGCTTCAGAGGTGGAGGCTGAAGCAAGCAATTGACGTTTGTGCTTCTAAGGAGTGTCACACGCCTGCCTGGCGCCCTGTGGCCACTTCCTCAGTGTGACGTCAGGTCCCCGAGGAGGCTCTGTTGCCTTCCCCCAAACCTCTGGTGTCTGGACTCCCTGAATCCATTACTGTTTCAGCTTTGTCATCTTATAATTTACCAAAGGCCACTGTTGTGTGGATTATTTCCAAAGCTTGGGCTCAGAAATGGGAATTTTTAGTGCATTTTACTGTTCTTGAGTATTCCCCATCCCTCTAAGATTGCATTTTTTAATCAGTAGGACTAGAGCTGGAGTAAGACCAGGCCCTTGACTGAAGGTTTATCAGAGAGAGTGCTGTGAGCCAGGGGAAGAAAAAGTCAACACAGAAAGCACCAGGATACAATTTCTTGTCTTTGAAAATGTGTCCGAAAGCTAGCTCTGGATGCTTTCTAGAACTTCATGAGGAAACACAGGTGAAATCTGCTCATAAGGTAGTTCAGAAGACAACCTTCTCATCAGACTCAGAAAGTATTTGTGCTTCCTTCTCAGCATTACTCATGTGGAAAGAGTAGGGGTGCCCTCGGTCCTTGCTGGCCACTTGTCACATTCTCCTATGGTCGCGCCTTCCTGAGGTGAGGCCTTGGGCCATTTGGACTTGTGTTTGGCATTCGGTTTGCTCAGTGGTCCTAGATGTCATTTCCGGCGAGTCCAGAGCTGCCAGCAGGGCTGTGAATCATAAGCAATGGAAGTTTTTTGTCTTAATTTGCATTTTGAAGTGATTGGGAAATGCCTTTCTCATTTGGCTATATTGTCCTCTGATGCTACTAATGCTAATACAGTACTTGATAAAATTCTTAATGAGCAATTTGGTAAAGCAATTATTAACAACCTTTGGTCAGAGCTGACATTAAGATAAAATAAGGCGAAAGAGAAAACCAATAGTAATTATGGTCTGTGCTAAATGCCATGCCGCTAATCCAACAGGGAACAAGCAGTGAATTAAGTAAGAGGTTTTATTCTAAGTAGGTGCAAAAAACTTGCCCCTAACTGCAGAATGAAAAATAAGTAGATAAAGGCCCTTTATAATCCTTGGAGATTATTAAGGACACAAGGTTCGTTCTCCAGCCCTGGACTCCTGATGTTTCAATTATTTGGGAGTTTTTAAAAAACTTATCTTCTTAAACTTGCTTAAGCAGGGACTTCTTAGCTGTCTTGATTATCCCTCCCATTTCAGTGTGAAGCAGCACTGGCCCTGAGGCCACGGGGTTTCATTTAGAGTGGGTGGTTTCGTAAATGCATCAAGAGTACGTGGGCAAGGGATCAGTTTAGTTGTTTTCTCCTTTGGGAGAACATCGTGTGCTGCCGCAATCATTGGAGATGCTCAGGCTTGAGTGGTCCTTATTCTCTATGCCGAGGGGCTAGCACGTTTTGGTAACCCTTTCGTGTTACTGGCTAGAAAAGGCTGCCCTTACATGAGACACAGGGAGGGCGCTGCAGCTTGTCCAGGGGAGGGGGGATTTCAATTTGTAGGGTGTCCGCGTACAGGGACAGTCCGTAGGAGTGCGGTGGGCATTCGGGGAGGTAGAGTCTCCTTTGGAGATTACTGTTCCCTTACGGGACTTTGCCCCTCCCTGTAGTGGTATGGTACACTGTGCCCCACTCCGGCATCACAGCAGCCCAAATATGTCCGCACGTTCCCATGTTTCCTTCAGTGTTAGTCACGTGTAGGACTGGAGTCCTTGGGGGACCAGGCCATGGAGGTCTTTTGACCATATTAGTTTAGAGCCTCTGCGAAAAGACCTAAAGCCATAGGCTACATGACATTTTATTTGAAGGGGTCCCTACAGCGTCTGGGTCACAGCCAAGGCTCTGTGGAGCCAAGCTGGTCTGAGCAGAGCGTAGGTCACTCACTGTCAGTAAAACCAAAACGGCCCCTGGGTGTCAGCAGATGACAATGTCTTGAAGGTGGCCATGAGCCAGGGACGGGGCGGAAGCTATCACTTGACTTTGAATGACAAGGGCAGAGGTATTCGCCCACAAGGGACCTGAATAGACATTGGTGGCCCATGAGGCTTCAGTGGCAGATGCACCTAAGCCAAGGCCTCCTGGGTGAAATGCTGATGGGGTGGCGTCTTCCTCTCCAGCCCACACCATGAGGAGAACCGGCTGTGTTCCTGACCAGGTGGCCGGTCCTCCCTGACGCCAGGGTTCAGTATTAGCAGGCCCAGCAGCTGCCCAGCTGAAGGCTGTTCCCCAGGTGCTCTGCATGGTGGCCAGGAGGAGGCCCGCACAGGTAGTTGATGACAATTGTTCTTAGTCCGTAGAGTGACAGGTCGCAGTCCCCACCCTCTCTGATGGGAAGGGCTGTCAAACTGGGGTGTCATCTCAACTGATTATTTTCTTGTCAACTTTCATACGGCTCGTCTCATTAGCTGAAATTATAAAACACTATTTGGTTTATGTGAATTTGTAGTCATAAATTTTTCTTTTCTTTTGTTTTAATATGACCGAAGAAGCAAATAGGTATGTAAAGGTAAAATGTAGATGCTTATAATAAAAAGATCAAGATGCCCCGTTGTGAAATTCTAGCGGACTCCAGAGTACAGTGTCCCCTTTGGGGAACGTTGGGCATCACCCGTTCCCTGAACCAGCGGAGGCTGTGCTCTGGTGGGTGTACTTGATGTTGTAGGCACAGACCTCCAACTCTGAGCACAAGCCTGAAGTGTCTTTATTGGATTGAAATACACTGGACCTTGACTGGCTTAATGGGAGAACAGATATACAGGAGGACGTGTTACATGTTCGTAAATAGCGTACTTGTTACCATGGGTGCGCTTTTGCAGAGTTCGACGTTAATCTCATAAACTTGCAGTTTCTTCTTGCCTGGGCCAGGTGAGGCCTTTGCTGATGGTCTGTCTCCTTCTGAGTTGGCTGCAGCTGTAGATCCCCCGCCTCTACAAACCAGATCCCCAGAACTGGGGGTGGAGAGTGAGCTATAAGGCTTCCGAGGGTGGGAATAGCTACCCTGGGTCGCTTGATGCAGTTGAATTAAGTGGGGAACGCGGTGCGAGAGGGTCCCTTGTGTCCTTGCCTCACGTGGTTTAGTCCCCACATCACTGAGCCCTCCCACCTGGGCCCTGGGCGCCCACAGCTCGCAGGGTCCCCAGGCCCCACATTTCTCAGCCTGCAGGCCCTGCCAGCTGAGCCCACAGGCCAATCTCCCTCCAGGGTGGGGTAGCCCCCTCAGATGAGACCTGGGAAAGGTCAAGAGCGTGGCCGGATCAGGAGGAACCTCAGGCTCTCGGGCCTTTGTCTCTGCTTTAGACCTTTCAAAAAGGGCACACACTGTACCCGGTTTATTTTCAATATTACAGCCTTATCAGCTGCCATTTTGATAAAGGATTTTAGCCGAATCAACCTTTGCAGGTATTATGTTCACAGATAATTCATTTTGTTCTATAAAGTTCACTTGTCAAATTCCATTTGAGTTTCAAGTTTGAAGCAGACATTGTTTTTAATGGCCTCCTAGTTGTTTTTCCTCATATCTTTTGAAAATCGCCTTGCATGGGGCTGGAAAGTCCCAGAGGAGCGACCACGGTCAAGGCCAGCCTGGCTGTGTGCGATGGCGTGAACAGCACAGCGTCAGGCTGCTCCACGCTCCAGGCCTGTCGTTGGTCCTTGGGCTCCCGGGTTGAAGAACACAGGAGTGGAAAGTGTTACTTCACACCAGACGTTCTGACATCATTTGAAAATCGTGTATTAAAAATTGCAAATGACATGACTGCTCCTAAGAATGTTTATTCCTATAACTGCATATAGGGGAACCCCAATAGTCCCAATCAATATAGGCTTAATCAAGAGTGATATATTGAAAGACTTTGGATTTAGGAATAGTTGCATCGACATGACCTTTCTACAAACAGTTATGAACACTTGGGTTGTGCAGTAGGGCTAAGGCTGCCCTCTGGTTTCTTTATTTCCCCTGTGGCCACGTCCAGAACGTCATGGGTTCCAGCAGGTCCCGGCCCCAGTGTGGAGCTGCTCAGCCCTGCAGGGCAGCCAGGCCAGACCCTCTCTGCCTCCTCAGAGCTCATGTCTGGAGCTGAGCCTGGCTTCTCCCACCAGCCCCTCATCTGTCGTGTCCTCATATCCTCTGTCAGCGTTGGGATTTGCACATGGCCCGGGTTTGCCTTCACTGGGGCCACTTTGGTTTCAGCATTTCCCTGCAGCCCCCATCTCCACATCCAGAGACTTCTTCACATCCTCTTTGCCTTCTGTAATCCCTGCTCCTCCCAGCGGCACTCATCCTGATACCCCATCACTGCAGGCACCCCCAGCTTGCCCGCCAACTTCATCATTATTCCTCCAGCTTCCCTCCCCCTGCCCCGCCCCCACCCCTGTTCCTCCCTTTCTCTGATTCACTAACTCACATCCATCCAACCAGCTGCAGCCAGGCTCATCCACTTCAATCACCACATGTTCCCCAGGTCCCAGATGTCAAGGGACCCTTCCCAGTTACCGCTCCAGCACTACTTCCATCTTCCCTAACTCTCCCTTCCACCAGACCTCGGCTTCAGCTCATGGATTCATTGGTGGCCCGTCAAATACGCCAGGCGCTTTGGGTTCGTTCTGTTCCCACGTTGGCAGTGTCTTTCTCCCCTATTATTATTTTTTTTATTTTATTTATTTATTTTTTTAGCTGAGCCATCCCGCCACCTGTTGGCAGCTCACGGCTGCTCAGCTCGGGCTGACTCGAACCACTGTTGCTCACAGAGCTCAAACTCTTGAGCGAGCTCTTAACCAACTGAGCCACTCAGCCGGCCCTCCCCTATTATTTTTTAACTTGATCTTATTTGCACCTGCCTCGTCCATGCCCTGGAGTCCCCAGCCCTCTGCCATCCTCCTCTTCTGAACTACACAGGACAGTCTGCTCCATTAACCAGGCTGTCCCAGTCATGTCCCAGTGTGTTTGGAGATTTGGTGAAACCACAGATGAGCTTTTCTGCATCACTGGGTGGTAAGAGAGAGAGACAGAAGGGGAGGGGAGAGAGAGAGGGTGGGTAGAAGAGCAAGGAGAGAGAGAGGGTAGGGGAGAAAGGAGGAGGGAGAGAGAGGGTTGGGTGGGAGAGAAAGGGGGTAGAGAGAGAGAGAGGGTGGGGGAGAGGGGGTGGCGGTGGAAGAGAGAGTAGGGAGAGAGGGGGAGAGGACCAAATACTGTTTCCCACACTTCCCAGCCCAAACCCCATTGTTGCCCTGGCACTGTTTATTCTCCCGGTTCTGTCACTTTTCTAGTCACTGTTTCATCCCTGAGGAGCTGGGGATTAGGGACCTAGATAGCGACTCACCCACTAAGTTTTTTTCCAAAGTTTTGGACCCTAATTATCTCAGAAACTTCCCACTTGATATAGGTTTCTTTGCAGATGCAAATCTCAGTTCAAATGCTTTGTTCCCAAGAATAAGGTTTGCAGTAATTATGTTCTCAGGGATTAATTAATAAACTGATGGTCTGGCCTCCCCTGCACATAGAGTCTCAGAAGTGGGCCTCGGATTTTGTCTGCAGACTCCCCAGCACACACGTTCTCTGGGAAGGGCCTCCCCGCCATCTCTCCCTCACCCCCTGCTTCCTGGAGACTGTGGAGAGGAACGTGGGCAGACGGCTCCATGTTTTACTGTCCTGCCTCTGCTTTTTTTCTTGGCACCCTTCCCTTTCATCCAACTAGCATCTTCATCCCTCGGTCAAAGTGTGTGTGGGGGGTGGGGATGCCAAGTATCCAAATGCCGACAGTGGCCAGTCCTACACACCGTCCCTAGCGGCCTGCAAGGAGTCGGTCACCCAGCCAGCTGGGGACTCTGAAGGCCAGAAGGGCTAAGGGCGAGCACCTGAGGGTGTTTTGTCGAGAAGGGGATGAGACATGCGAGTGATGACGGGCACATTATCTGAATGGGGGGCTGCTGTCCTGGGCGCAGGGATGGGCTGGGACCAGCCGGTAACTGCTCACCATCTCTTGTTAAATATTGAAGAATTTTGCGAGCCAGCTGTTAAGCCATTGGCAACTTGAAATCAGCCGTGGTGGAAGTATTTACACCGCAGAAATTGGCACACTCAGAAATCCGGTTTGTTGCTGTTGATTCCAGAGGTGCAGCCTGCCACCACATCACGGAGGGTGTGAAGGTGTGCCAGTGCTGGTTGCTCCCAGGAAGTGGTAGTCTCCTTGGGTTCTTCATGTGGAGCACTTGTCTGTTATCACATGGTCTGAAAATGTGATCTGTCTGCCTTAGTTGATTGACCAACTTGAAGGCATAAATCTCATTTTATTTGCTTTCAAAAATGCACCATCTTACTCTGTTTGAGCATCATAGACCCACATTAAATGTTTTGTTAGAGGAGCCGTACAGAAAAACAAGAAGAAAAGAGGATGCAGCAAAGGCACTGCATCCTGGGAAACAACCAGATACTGAGGGGACCCCAGGGGGCATCTGTAGACCCCAGCACCTCCAGGGCAGTAAGCACACTGGCTGCTTCATTGAGAAAGATAGCAGAAGAGCCACAGTGCAGGCTGGAAGAACCCAGCTCGTCCCTAGAACCAAGGACATGAAAATGTCACAGTCCCCTTTGAGTTAGAAAATTTCCAGACTCCTTGTGTGAGAAGAAATTAGTGATCTAAGTGAAGGTCACTTTAATTTGTCTTCAGTAACTTTTGTATCAATCACATATGCTTAATTTAAGCGAGTTCACCATTGTAACATTCCTTAGTATTCTGCAAGCAATATTTGTCATGAAGTAGTCCTATTTTCTTACAGGAATTGGCTGCAAATTGAAGGCAAACTGTAAAGTGCCTGGCAACTACTTTAATGCTCAGACAGGTACTGACCACACCTGGCTGAGTCAGTCTACCTGCACCATCACCTACAGCAAGAGTGCATGGTGTCAGGGGTGGGACTGGGAGGAGGTGGGATTTCGTATATATAAGTCTGTCTTCCGGAAGTTTCTTAGTCTTGCGGACCCACTGCCCATTATCCTTGGTCTATCACCTCTTGCCTTATGTTTAGGTCTACTGCTCTGTGATCCATCATCCCTACTGCACACACACACACACACACACACACACACACACACGCATGCACACTCACACGCACATATACACATGCACACACGCACACTCAGTTGGGTACCATAGCCATACATCCACATACATAAACCCATACTCTTATGTTGTGAAGATCTACTAAGTGAAAGTTAGTATGAGAAACTAAAAAGACTATCAACAATGTAACTGCAAATATGGCAACAACACAACAGAACAGCCTAAAATGAAGTCTGGCATGACTCCTTTGCCCTAGCTTTAACACGAGTGGAGATGGACTTGGCAGGTCGGTCTCCCCCTGGGATGCGCTCACATTTATCCATCAGCCCCTTCGAGGACCAAACACTGATAGGCTCTTTCCTTTCTTGCCCTCTTTACCTCAAATCTACATCTCACAGAAAATAATCCAACTTAATGGCTCCTCATGGGAGATATCTCAAGATTTATGCATTTACTAACAGAGTAGGTCAAATGGGAATTTTATCTAATATACATTTAAGTGGAAAGAACAAGAACAGGCACATTTGTTATTTCTATTTATCCCCAAACCAGCCAAGCTGATGTTATTTTCAGATCTCTACAACTGAATGTTTTCTTTTTTTTAAATGAGTATTAAGTAAAATGGAGCCTGCATCATAATTTAATGTTTCTGCTAATGTGCTTCTTGCTTCTAATCTACTATAAATTCATTGCAATTAGTGGTGGAATTATTTAATGTGATTTTGCCTGTGTGGATGTATTATCATTTGTCCACAAGAAGCTGTCTGGCAAAGACCAAGAATGTATATCACTGACAGGCGAATAGATTTCCTTTCTCAGCAAAGTGCAATATGTAATTTAAATTCATTGTCTGATAATGTAAAATCACATTAAATATATAGAAAATAATCCTCCTGGTCAGAAGCAACTAAATTTCCATTATAAAAATATGTCAAATCTCTACCACATAACACTTTCTTTATCTTGAAAAACGGAAGAAAAGTGCTATTTTTGTCAGTCACCCACTTGTATATGTTACATTCTAGTATGTGCCTTACATTTGTCCACAACTCTTTAGCATTAAAACCAATAATACAGACCACACAGCTCCGTCTTTCTACCACATGGGACCAGCTGCTGGCACCCTTTCTCCAACACCTCTATGTTGTGTGAGTGCCAACATCCCAGAGACCACTTTGCACTCAAATACTTTGTTAGAACCTGAAAGCAGATACATTGGCTTTTGAGCACACCGGAGCTCCATTTGGGATACTCCCCTTCTATTCTACAATGCTCGAAGGGAAACAGACCTATGAAGTCTGTCCATGGCCCCATTTACCAGATGAGAACCTGGAGGCCAAGTGTCAGTAGATGGTTTGTTCATGTGCAGAAACTCGGTAGCTTTGAATATTTTGTATACATTTCTTTCCCTTGGTTGCCTCTTTATGGCTTTACCGACTATCATGGTTTACCTGTCCTTGATCATTGTTCCTCTGAAACAGATAACCAGCACAGACTTCATCCTCCTGAGGGCTGCCGACCATGGGGGAGAACTCTGGGGCCTCAGACAGCTGTGGCCAGTGGCCCCAGGAGTGGTTCTCGTCAGCAGCTGGGCTTGGGGCTGACCTCTTCCATGATGCCCCAGGCTCGGCTATTCTACCGGGGGTGCCCAAGAAAATGTATACACATGACTTGTATTCATCTTTTGTCACTGGTATATACTGAGTGTTACAATTTTAATCCAGTTTTTTCTTTCCTTAACATGTGCATCCATTTGTTTGACGCCCTCTGTGTCGTTGTCCCGTGTGGACACCTCCTGTGCTTCAGGTCCTTGTGGCTCATCACCAGTCCCTTCCAACAGGAAGCTCATGGGACTGTCATGCTGAGCCCCCTACTGATGGCTATAGAACCTCGTCCATCTTGTGAAAACCAAGTCCCCTTGAAGGAACTCGCCCAAAACCCTCCACAGCTGAACACCTGAGAGAAACAGGACAACAGGCGGTCGTCACATTCCTTCATTCTGGGAACAGTTCTGAGCAGCTTCTGGAGATGGGCACAGTGGTGGGCGTGGCCAACATGGCCCCTGCCCCAACAGTGGTGGTGGGAGCAGAGGGTAAGTGAGCAGTAAATTCCAAACAATGTAATTGTAGACGTCAGTTTTCTGAAGGCAGTAGTCAAGGTGAGGAAAGAGAGGCCAACGGAGGAAGCCCTACTTTAAGTGGGCCTTGACTCTGAGGAGGTGACATTGGAGCTAAAATCTGAAGAATAAAAATAAGTCCCTCAAACTCCAGCCACTTCCAATTTTGCTCATGAAGCTCCTGTCACAGCAGCCTTCACTGAGACCCTCAAATCCCCAAGCCAACTGCTGTCTGAGGGCGTTTGCTCTGAGAGGCTGTCATTCCCAGGGTGCTTCCTCGGAAACCCCAAGGTCAGCTTTTCTTTTTTTTTTTTTTTAAAGATTTTTATTGGGGAATTGGGGGATGGGAACAGTGCTGGGGAATTGGGGAAGGGGAACAGACAAGTTGCTTCCTTTTGTTCTTCAGTCTAGTTGTGGAGGACGTTGCTTCACTGGCCCAAGTTGGCACCATCATTGTGCTCTTCCCGGGCGAGGCAGATCAGTCACCGGCTTCTGGACGGCCGCTCACTGTGGCTGCTGGCCGCTCACGCTGGCTGCTGGCTACACACGGTAGCCCATGGCAACCCACTGCCACAGGGACTGCAGCCTACACCGTCTCCGGCGACTCACGGCAGCCCAGCTCCAGGTTGAGCTGTTGTTCAGCATCTTAGCTGTAGAGGGCAGTGTCACTGGCCCTCATATGTGGGATCCAAACGGGGGCCCTCTGGCATCCCAAGCCAGCTCTTAACCATCGCGCCACTCGGCTGGCCCAAGGTCAGCTTTTCTTAATTTGGCTCTCCAATTCAATGCGACTTCCTCAGAGAGGTGGCCTCCCACTTCTTCACATAAGGTAGCCACCTAATGTTCTCTGCCACATCCCCCTATTTCCTTCATTGTTCTTAGCATTCCAGAAATAAGTTATAAGGCCTCAGTATCTTTTATCCAACCTTGGTTAAAATTCTAGTTGAGACTGGAAACAGTAGTTAATTAAAAAAAAAATCTTGAGAGAAACTATTAAGTTTCAGTTTTGAGAAACGTAGTAGACTAAATATATTAAGTATCTGAATAAATTCTAAACCCCTTTACATGTGAATTGAAGCCATTTTGTAAGAAGACTCCATCTCATTACCAATAACTGGAAACAAATTAAAGATCCAGTAACTCCCTGTGATGGGGTGGGAGGTGAAGAACCCCAACCAAGGTTGTGCAGAACCACAAGTGTGAGTACAACCGCTTGTTTAATGGTTGGGTGTCATCCTGTCAGGTTGAAGAAGAACAAGGCCTACACCCAGCCATCTGGCTCCTAGGTAGATACTGGGAGGCTTTGCACCCCTGCACAAGGGCACCAGTGCAACACATTCATACTGGCATTAGGGAAACAAACAAAAACAAAAACAAGAAAAACCAAAATTATTAGCAGTAAAGTAGGAAAAGTAAATTGGGCTTATTTCTTCATTATTAGAGTCTGCGGAGGGTTACAGGTATGCATATCAACATGAATAATCGCACAAATGTAGTGTGGAGTCAATAAAGGAAATGCAGAGGAACAGGTACGTAAAGTTCAAAAGCCTTCAACATATTTTGTTTCGCTACGTAAACCTACACGGATAATACTATAGGATGACTATGTACTGACCTTTTTTTTTTTAGGATGTGAGACATGTAGAATTCAGGATGGTGGCTCCCTCCTGAGGCAGGAAGCGAAGGAGCACAGGGGACTCCTTAGGTGGGGGTTTTCCACGTAGCGGGTGGGGTGGATGGCATGGGAACCTTTGGTGTGTCATTGTGTTTGTTGTGTATTTAATTTAGATAAATTATTTTTATTTATGAAGCATTTCATAATGAAAATGGGGACTGGAAGAAGAGAAACCAATCTAAGAGGCTTTGGAATACACAATGTTGAATTAACCGTTATATAGATGGATAAGGAGATATAGAGACTACACGCTTTCAAATATGCAATACAGTATTAGTAACTGTACAGTCACCATGCTGTCCATCACATCTCCCTCATGCATTTATTGTATAACTGGAACTTTGTACCATTTGACCCGCTTCACCCATTTTATACACACTCTGCCCCTTGTCTCTGCCGACCACCAGTTTGTTCTCTATCTATGAGCTTTGTTTTTTAAAAATGTTTATGTATATATTTTAGGTTAACACCATAGGGTATTTGCCTTTCTTTTTTTTTCTAAGATTTTATTGGCGAATTGGGGAAGGGGAACAGCAAAGTTTTTGTCCTTCAGTCTTAGTTGTGGAGGACGCAGCTAGCTCAGCTCCAAGTCCAGTTGCCATCCAGCCGCCCATCAGCAGCTCACAGCAACTCAGTTCAAGGTGCTATGTTCAATCTTAGTTGCGAGTGGGCGTAGCCACCATCCCATGCGGAGACTCAAACTGGCAACCTTGTTAGGAGCACGTGCTCTCAGCAGCTGAGCCATCCTGCCACCTGTTGGCAACTCAGCGACAGCTCAATGCAGGCACAGCTTGCTGGCCCATGTGGGAATCGAACCAGTGGTCCTGTTGCTCAGAGCTTGTGCTCTTAACTAACTGAGCCACTCGGCCAGCCCAGGTATTTGTCTTTCTTGGTGTGACTTATTTCACTTAGCATAATGCCCTCAAGGTCCAACCATGTTGTCACAAATGGCAAGTTTCATTAATTTTATGGTTGAATAATATTCTAGTGTGTGACTATGTATCACATTTTCCTTATCCATTTATCCATGTATCTTGTTATTATAATGTTGCATTTCACTCTAAATTTGTTACTAAAAAGGTAAATAATTTTTTTATAATATTATAAGCTTAGTTTTGATATTTCAAAAAAAACTGTTCTAAAGATTAAGATTGTTGACTTGTAACATCCAGGGTATAGAGCAAGCTTGTCAAAATCTTGGTCATGGACAAATGTATTTGTCCTCTTAAATTTATAAGCTGCTTGTCTTGGAGTTCATTTTAGTCACCAAGCTTCTGCTAATTAATGAGAGAGAATAACTTTTCCACCCTAGTTAAAATGAATTCAGCCAACTTATTAATAGGTATTTACATCTTTCAAAAAGTTAGCTTTCAAACATAAATAAATACATAAATAGCTACGCCAGGTTAAGTGCAAGATACAATGCTGACTCTTGAACTTTAGCTATCCTACTTGACTGTTTTCTTTTCCCACCCTTCTTTTATGGAATGTAGGCATAATAAGAAGAGATTTCTGCTGGAACACAGCTCTTCAAATAGTGTCTAGCTTCTAGGCAGCCTTGGGGAGTATTTGCTGAGTACATGAATGAAAGCTCCCCCAGAGGATGTGTAGGCGCCAGGCACACCTCACAAGGGAGACCAGCGATGCCCACATATGAGCTGCTTCGCACAGAGAAACTGATCAAAATGATTATCAACTCTGATGTTCCACTGAATTCTCTGGCTCCTCTTGACCTTCCCCCTATGAATAAAAGATGACATTTCTGATGTTCTTAAGGTGAAGGACCATCATTTTTCCATTAACTTTGTAAATAGTCAAGGCCTGTTATCTTTGGTGCCAAATATCAAGCAGTTTATTTGTATAGCTATTGTTGCAGTAATCCTGCAGACCTTCAGCCATGAATCCTCAAATATTATTGTATCAGCATTTTCCCACACATTTCTACTGATTTTCCCTTATGTGACTGTCTCCCACTTCCTTATTACCAGCTTCCAAGAAGACAGCGTTGACACCTGAGTCACACCTGAGTATGGCAGGTCTACCTTGCTCACCCCCTGTTCAGATGATGACCGATGACCCATGAGTACTTTGAGACCGGGAAGCAGCAGCCATCAGGGGTAAGAGAAGTCACGAAGGACTACTGCAAACGGGCATTAAAATAAATCAAAGTAGACATTTTTAAATGCTTTTGCCAGACAAAGTGACAGGAGTCATCTTGGCTGAACACAGCAGCTGCCCTGGGGCGCTGAAGCCATTGAACAGGTAAATAAGCAGGCTGAGAATGGAAACTGTCAATACAGAAAGGGCTGAGCTGTTAAAATGGCAAGTTTAGAAGGGTTCTTGATTAGAAAACAGGTGCTGGATAAAAAACTAGCCAGAAAGCTGGCTAATGTGTACAATGTGATGAGTTTTGTCACATGCATACACCACGATGAAATGTCATCATTTCATTGTTGATTGGACCACAAAACGGTACAGGTATTTTGGAAAACAGTTCATAGGTTCTTACTAAACTAAACATTATTATCATATGATCCAGCAATCATCCTTCTCGGTATTTACCCAAAGGAGCTGAAAACATGTGTTTACACAAAATCCTATACTGGATATTTATAGTAGCTTTATTCATAATTGCCTAAACTTGGAAGCAACCAAGATGTCCTTTGGTAGGTGATGGATAACTAAATGTGGTCCATCCAGACAATGGAATGTCATTCAGCAGTAGGAAGAAATGAGCTATCAAACCATGAAAAGACATGGAGAAACGTTCAACGCACATGACTAAATGAGGGAATTCAACCAGAAAAGGCTACATACTGTATGATTCCAACTGTGTGACATTCTGGAAACAGTGAAGCAATGGAGACAGAAGTCAGCACTTGCAGAGGCTGGGGCGGAGAGAAGGGGATAAGTAGAGCATGGAGAATTTTTAAGGCAGTGAAAATGCTCTGTGTGATACAATTATGTCATGTACACATCATTAGACATTTGTCCAAACCCCAAGAGTGAACCCTAATGTAGACTGTGGACTGATTATCATGTGTCAGTGTAGGTTGATCATTGTAATAAATGTGCGCTCTGGCAGGGAATGCTTCTAATGGGAGAACCCACGCACGTGTGAGGGCAGGGTGTATGGGAAATCTCTGTACCTTCACCTCCCCCCAATTTTTCTGTGAAACTTAACTGCTTTAAAAAACAAAATCTTAATTTCAAAAGGTGTACTGAGAGGCTTGCCAAAGTCTCTGTCAATAAGGGTGAAAGTAAGTGGCATCACAATAATTGTTTCCAAGTAGTGATTTTCGTTCTTACTACATTTGAAAATACCCTTATTCTGGGCCCTTTTTCCTTGCAATACTATGGTGAGTACTGAGGCTATTCGTGGTCGTAGGCATCAAATTGAACTTGTATCAAAAGTCCCTTACAGCTGGCCTCTGCTCCCTCCCACCTCTGTGGTATCGTTCGATACAGAGCTCTGAGAGCGGTGTTGGCTTCATCCACCACCTACTGAGGGTCTCGTTTGTGTGAAATGTGTTGTGTGCTTTATCTCCATTGCTAATGTTGTGTTTGACTCATTCTGTATCAACGTCTGGGGAAAGTGACATGAACTCCTGCTTCTTCAGAACGAAGTTTACAACTCGAATCCGCCAGAATCTCACACAGGTGCTGCGATGACAGCCCATAACACTTCTGTTTTACAGAACCGTACAACTTTTATGTCCGGCAAACATTGCCCACTGTCATTAAAATGCTTCATGTATGTAGAGCAGCAGTCTGCTGCCTAATACTTGGGTTTTATTCTGTGTCTCGCTCTGCCGTATGTGTTCCAAAGTATATCATCTATCAGGCTGATGTGATTCATCAGTAACTGCTAATCTTTGCTTTCTACCCCTACATCGGTAACGTTACTTGTTGCAACAAAGCATGTCTATCCTAAGAGTATTCATTTGTGTGCAGACACAACCTGCATATCATTTAATCAGTTTATTACTGGGCTTGGGTATCAATACATTGAAGTAACTAAATAGAGGTACACTTTTATATTAATTAGTATCAATGAAGCATAGTATTAGATGGGAGGAACAAGTATGTTTAATATCATCTTAAACAAATGGAAGTGTGATTATGCCTAGAAAATATTGAGCTCATCTGTGGGAAATGGAACTGGGGGGGGGGGTTTGCACCCTCTTTATGATGCTCTGAATTAAGGAAAGCATGCCAAATGTACTGTATGCTATTGGGAAAAATCAGTCCCCAGAAGATCTGGATGCTAAGTGAGGTTGCGTTTGGCCTTGAGAAACAAGAATCATTAAACTCTTTTGATCCTTTGGAGAATGTCAGTCCTTTGGAGGCTGTGAGTGGTTTCATAAAAATATAAGCAAATGTTGTTTTAATAAAACCGTAATAACATCTGCTTACAAATTTGATGTTAATGCTTTTTTTTTATACAAATGTCCTCGTAAGGAATGATTGGGAAGAAACTATTCCTTAGATGAATTATATCAGAAGAGTTCCCAATACTGAAATATCTGTGTCTTACAAACTGTCCCAACCACGTAGCACAGCCAGGATGGACCCACACCCACAATTTGGTTTAGATGTCGAGATTGATGATATCACACACACACACACACACACA
>NW_017731724.1:399190-404862 GCF_001890085.2 Hipposideros armiger
TGGCTACTAAACAGTAGCCTTTTAAATTTTGACATATATATATATATATATATATATATATATATATATATATATATATATATAATACAAATGAACATGCATATATGGAGATCAAGAGATGATGGACGGATAGATAGATAAATGATAGAGAGACAGACATATATTTCCTTATAAAATTTACTTCCTGGAGATTTTTGAATTCATTACAGAAAACACTACATTGCATTCTTTTGAAATGTTTTCTTGCCATGTTGCTTTGATCTGTCTTACTGTTTTTGTTCTAAATGTTTTTTTTCATAGCCATTTGACTTTGGGAAACTTACTTAAACTCTGAGCATCAGTTTTCTTATTTATAAAATGGAACTGATAATTCCAACTGTGTTGGTTTTCTTTTATTGTATGACAAATTGCCCCAAACTTAGCAACTTAGAAGAACACATTTGTTATCTCGCCACTTCCGTGGGTCAGGCAGGAGTCAGGCTGGTCCCGCTGCTCATCAGAATGCAGCCACGGTGTCAGTCAGAGCTGGCATCTCGCCTGAGGCTCAGGTTCCTCTTCCAAGCTCACATGGTCGATGGCAGAATTCAGTCCCTTGTAGTTATAGGACCGAGGCCCTTGTCTCCTACATGCTGCTCCCCACCCCCTGCCCTGCCATGTGGCACTTTCCGTAAAATCGGACTTCCTTCTTTAAGGAGACCGGGGTAGATAGAGTCTGGTGCTGATTCCTGCCTCTGACTTCCAGTCCCTTGTTTGAAGGGTTCAACTGATCAGGCCAGGCCCATCCAGAGTAATCTCCCTTTCGATTAATTCCAGGTCAGCTGATAAGGGCTGTAATTCCATGTGCAAAATGTCTTCACCTTTGCCATACAATGGACGTGCTATCTCATCAGCCTCACCTGTTCTGCACTCAGCCAGAAGGAGGGGACTGCACATGCTGTGTCCATGATGGAGTGGGAAGGTTGGAGGCGGCATCGGATTCTGCCTGTAGCACCTAAGCAGGAGGACCGTGACATTTAAATGCGACTAAATGAGATAATGCGCATAAAGTCTGCAGTACAGCCCCTCGGCAAAGAGGATGCCACCACCCAGCCACCATCTCTCCTCTTGGTCTCTGGCCTGTCCTCCTCCTGAGGGGCCTCCTTGTGCAGCGCCCTTCCTGTGCTGACCACAGCAAGCTGGGTCCAGGAGCAGGTATGGTCCCTGATGGGCAGACACAGGGCTCTCCCTTTCTCTGTTCAATGGAACAGGCTCCGGGATGAATCCAGACATGGTCACTCCATTCTCAAACACTGTGACCAGAGCCTGGTTTGGGCCTGGGCCACTTGTCTACTCCGGCAGATCACTGTAGGCCCAGCCCCAGCCATTCCTACAGCACCACCCCGGGGAGAGGAAGCATTGCATCCTGGGAGCTTTGCAGGGGGATCAGCCCAGGAGAACGATTTCTATTCTGCTGGATTTTGAGAACTTTGGTCTTTAGGATTCTTGCAATAGCTTACTGAGCTTATAAAGTGTGTAACTAGGTCTCTCTTTTTTACACATGAATGTTCTTCTTCAAAGACATTTTTAGCTGAAACATTTCAATAAATTTACTATAGCCATTTGAAAGCAAGTAAAACTCTGGAACATAGATCAAACCTGCAGGAGTAAAAAGGAGCCAACCACAGACATTTGAATGGGGTTAAAACCTGCTCTTAACTACAGATACTTTCAAATTTTACTCCCTCACCCAGCACAGAGCAGCTCTCAGAATAGAGCTGCACATATTTTATTTTAGAGTCACATGGAGTTTTATGAGTTTGCAGCCTCCTTACACGTCGCCGTCCCTGTTGACTGAACTGTCCAATGGCAATGGGCACGTGGGCTCAGGGCCTCGGTTCTGTAGAGCAGCCCCCTTCCCTGCTCTTCCATTACGGTCACACCTCACACCTGGGGAAGGGGACAGCCCTGCCTGTGGCTCAGGTAGAGCAGGGCTCAGGCGGCCTCCTTCCAGTCCCAGGGCCTCCTGGAAATCCTCTAATTCCTCTCAGCATCAGTTTCTGCATTTGCATAGAAACACAACCATTTGGGTGATTATGAGTGTCCAATTGTAATATGTCTATGTTCAACAGGTATTGCAATTCTCGTCTTGTAGGTGAGCACCCAAGGCCCTGAGAAAAGGAAGAAACAGTCTGCCAATCCAGAGGCACAGCTGGGAGTGAGTCCAGGTCCTCTGCGTAAACTGGGAGTTCTGTAAGGTGCTGTCGTCACTCCTTTCCTAGACTAGCCAGATTGGGGCTTGGCCCTAAATTTCCTATTGGGAAGTTGGTGTGCACAGTGTGGTGGGGAGTCTTTGGATAGTATTCGTATTTTATAAGGTGCTGGTTGTGATTTGGTCATGTCCTCTTGGAGAGCAAAGTGTAAGGACTGAAGATAAGGCCTACTCAAAGGGACTGTCCCCAATGACAGTGTGACCCAGGGACTTGAATAGGGTTTTCTCCCTGTCTGTCTACAAACAAACAGCCATTTTCGTGCCAAAAGAAAACAGCAGCCACGAGAACACAGGGCCCGTTAGCTGAGGTGTTTCTAGAATGCAAGTGAGAGATGCTTCCCATTTTCAGTCAGTCCAGGGTGAGCCCGCGATCCGTGAACTTGAAATGCATCTATGCATCTTTTAGACACTTATACTAATGAAATTCATGACTTTGCCTGATGTGTGTGGCCTTGCAACTGTCTCATGTGCACTGAGTCTTGATTATTCTAAAATTCTTTGGCTTTCTCTGTCATGCACAGAATTTACCAGTGGGTTATCTTGTGTTGTTTTATAGTTAATTTACATTGTTTGCTAACTGATTTCTGCCTGAGTCTTATCATTGAAGCCACACCAAAAATTCCTCCAGAGGCTTAAAGAGACTAAGAGAAAATTACCGTCTCCAGCTAGGAAAGGTGTATGAACAAAACATCAGCAGTCTCACCATCTGGCCTTGGTCACCTTGGAAAGGGGAGGAGAAGCCCGCTGGAGCTGGGAAAGTAGCCGGGGTTGTATAGGTCCTGCCCCTATGCCTCTACTGGAACCAATTTTAGTCTAAGAGTGGGGAGTTGGGATTTTCCAGCATGAAATACTGTGGTCCCAGTGGTCATCACCCTAGAACCCTGGATTGCTGGTCCTGGGGAAAGGTCCTCTAGCAAAGCTGTATTTTCCTCCTTGACTGATTTACTTCCTGCACACTAACATTTTCCTACCAAGTCCTCTAAAGTTCAGCCACCATAGGCACTTGGTGTGTGTCCCAAGACACAGCAGAAAACAATGTCATAAAATACTGTGCTGTCCCCTAGCAGGCTTTCTGTTCTGTCCTTGGGATAAGCATCTCTCACGTGCCCCACCTCAATTCTAGGTGCCATCCTCTGGGTCAGTTAGAGTTGTCTGGGGGCAAGTGACATACTCCCACTCTGGTTAATTCAAACATAGGAGAAAACAGTGGAAGTGAGAAAGGGTGGTTGAACGATCCATCCTTAGACCAAGAACCAGAGGCAGTGGGCATCCTGGAAAGTGGGACCCCATAGGCAATCCCCTCAGGGCGCAGAGTTTCAAGTATCTTTCTTTATTATTGATTCTATCTCCCAATCAAGATTCACTTTCCAGGAGTGGAAGTTTCTGATTGGCCTAGTTTGGGTCACATGCTACCTCCCATGATGAGGGTGAGGGTGGGGAGGGCAGTTTGATAAATATTCTCACTGTGCATGATCTGAGAGAATGAGGTTACTAGTTCTTCCCAATTTGACTCTTAATTACCTAGTTTTAAAGCCTGGCACCTTGGGAATCTCCTCAGTCCGGTGAAAAGTGGGGACAGTGGTTCCTTCTAAGGAGCGCTTGTTTGTCATAGGAAAAACAATGCATTATTACCAAAGTCAAGATGAAGGTTAGGCTGACAAAAGCAGTAAATACCCATGACAGAAATAATTTAGGCGTTATTACCAGACAAAGGAAGAATGGATGCCAGGAGGGCCAAAAATAATAAGTAAATAAGAACCATTTCTGTAGGCTAGAAGATTAAGGGGAATCGTAAATCATTGCTTCTGTATCTGCTACTTGGAATTCTCCTGCAGGTCCCCAAAGAGAGACTGCTCCTGTGTGCGTTGCTGTCTAGCCTCTGCTTCTCGTTGGTAATTGCCCTTGAGTTGTGCACAGCAGAGTTAGACTTACATCTTTCTGTCAGATGTGTGACATGTTCGGTCTTAGGAAAGCACCAGTGGCAACTGGTAAAAGTGGGATGTCTGCATTTAAAATACGTTAAGGGCAAAAGCACGCCCTGTTTTATTTAATTCCAACAATCAGCGTGTTTAATTGGAATGAGAATTTGAGGAGAAATCGAACCGTGTAAGGCTTAAGAGATTCTGGCACTATTAGGAGTATTGCTTTCAAATTATTACATGGTTCCTTTTTTCTTTTTTTTAAACCTTACAATGGTGCGATGACAAGTAGATCACAATGAAGCAGTCTTTCTATGTATGTTCTTTCTATTTAATAGGAACACCTGCCCCGGGGTCTTCTAATCCAACCATAAAGTTTCCGTAAGGAATATTACAAGTGAAAGAGAGTTAGTCAGCATTTTTCACCTCATTTTATGCAAATGCCTTCAATTAAGAGCTCTGAAAATATTAGGAAGTTTATGGAATTACCTACTATCTCTTTCACTGAGCAAATTAAAACTTAATAATTAGAGATATTCTGTAACTACCAGGTATTAAACTAATTTCCTCCCTTCCTTCCTTCCTTCCTTTTTTTTTCTTTCTTTTTTCTTTTTTCCTTTCTCCACCCCTCCCTACCTTCTCACTTTTTCTTTCTTTCACAGAGCCAGATCTGAAAAATCTCAAATAAAGACTTAGATATTATTCGGTTCCATTCTTTCAATCAGAAAAGAGAAATATGAGGCCTAGAGTAAAGTGACTTTTTTATGTTTACTGATTTTGTAACAGAAATTGTGTGTGTGTGTGTGTNACATACATATACATATGCACAACTATACACACACGCGCACACACACGGGGGTATGAGAAGGTATGTTGCTTACATAATTGAGGCTTTCATGAGGACAAATGGGCAGGCTTACCAAATAAGCTTGAAATGGCTTGAGAAGCCAAGGAAAGGGGCCTGTCCTGGGGCACTTACTGTGGTTAGAGTGTGGGATTGGGGGAAGGGTTCCTTAACATGATTTGAACATCCCACTGGCTGGCACAGGCTGTCTTATCAGCTTGCTCAGGTGTGGGATAGAGAAAAGGACAAATCTCAAAAGTTGTCAGTAGTCAAACATCAAAAAAACAAGCTGGACTCCTTAATACACTAACACAACTTTGACTTAATTATAGTATCTTCATTTATTGTACTCTTCATTGGATTTGCTAATATGTTATTTTCAAATTTGAAAGCTATGTACATAGTTGGGAATGATATGTTACTTTATCTTTTGTCACTTCTCTTTCAGGTTTGGCGATCAGTTTGTATGTGCTAGCTTCATAAAATGATTTTATACATTTTTATTCATCCTCCCTACAGAGAAGCAGTTTAATGAATAATTATTTGTTTCTTAAATGCTTTATAGAAACCCAAACCAAACAGCCTTTGATAATATTTTTAATTCCTTCCATGGCTACTAAACAGTAGCCTTTTAAATTTTGACACAATTGAGTATATATAT
>NW_017731724.1:409892-420085 GCF_001890085.2 Hipposideros armiger
TGTGTGTGTGTGTGTGTGTATTTAAATTGAGCGTCGTTTTTAAATATCCCTTGATATTTATTCGGGGTAACCCATAACATATCATATAGAAACTTGAGACTGTGATATTTAGTTTCCTAGGAACCAAAAATAGAAGAAAGTCCATTTTGAGAATGCTGAAAAAATGGTTCAATGAATATTTTCGATGAATATGGGGACTGGGTTGGCTAAATCCTGGCTGGTCCCCAGTGGCATCTGATGACCAATGGTATCTGATGACTCAGGCGATGATGTTGGCATCGTCGTTTATTCTCATTTTTTCAGTCTATGGTTTGGGCACAACAGCAGTTTGTCACCAGTTGCCATCAGAGATATGCAGAGCTTATCAGTGTTTGTTTGTCTGTTCCCAGCTCTATAATTTTTCAAGCTTTGCTCATTTAGCAGAAATGTGGGGGCTGTGACAATTCCGGCTCTCACCATTCAGCATGACCCCTAGCATCATTATTTGATGATTTCCTGCTCCTTTGCAGTAACTACAAAATCGCTTTTAAAGGTCACAGCATTTAACACTTGTAAGTTATTTCTGTGATTGCTAATGAAAAGCATATATATATATATATATATAATATCAACATTTTGAAGAGTTCTGCTTTGCTGTGTATCAATTATTTTATAAATCACTAAGTTAAATGAGATACACATAAGATGTAAAAAAAAACCGACAAGATAGAGGAATTTGCATCATAGTCAAAACAAAAGGATTTAACCTCATCAAAATATACAATATGGTTATCTGGTAAATGGAAACAAATATCAGAGCAGTCATTAAATAACATGATTGCTAGTTCACTAAATAATGTCAGGGTCAATACTTACTTAGGGGATTTCTTTTATTTATATGAGTCTCAAGAACTCTTGTTAGGAAGAAAAGTAGTGTTGATTATGAAATTAAATAATTATAGAATTGTTGCTAGTTAAACCAGTTTGAATTCATTACAACTGCAATTGAGGGAAATATTTTTGGGAGATTTTAATTTATTAGCATTAAATTTTGTTTTAAACCATAGTTTAAAATAGATCAATATAAGTGAATGGGGACAATATTAGTGAACATATGTTAGTACCTACTGTTGAGTGAGTTATCTAACTTATATTAGTGTGTAAAATAGGAATGGAATAGTACGTATCTTGTTGGGTTATCGTGAGGAATCAATGAGGTGATATGTAATCCAGTGTGGTGAGTTATCGTTGTCGGTCAAAGAATGTGTCTCTGTGTGTTACATAAATACCTCTGTAAAATAATTTTCACTTAGCATATGCATTTTCACATCCTTGTTACAAATTATCCTTATATCACCATCTTTGTGTATAAGTGTTTTAAATTTTTCAAAAGTAGATACTTAGAGAGATTCATTTTTGAAACAAAATTACTGGATCCAAAAATGTGAAAAACATGTAGGCATCTGGGACATGCCCAATGGCGTTACAATTTTTATAACAAATACAAGTGCATTTCCCTTTTACTCTGCCCCCACTAATGTTATCCATATTTTAATATTTTCTGCATTCCTAAGCAAAACTGTGTTATTCTTTAAATTCTGAGTTGATTATTTTCTCATATGTTTTTTAATAACTGTATTACTTGATGAATTTAATTAAATCTTTGGAGCACTGTGCTTCTTCAGTGGTGAGACAAAGTAAAAATCATAAAAAAATCAGTTGATAGCCTAAAAGGTAGAGGCATCAATAATTCACCTTTTATAGGTCTGGAATCTGTTTAGGTCAAGCGTGCACGAAGGGACCAGTGTGGGTGAAGGGGCTGACCTGAGGGTGCCTCTTCCTTCACATCCCCCATCAGCCCGTCCACGCTGGGGTCCATCCATTGTCAGCCCCTCGATTCTTTGGTTCGTGGCAGTGGGTCTTCACAATTTCTCTACGGAGATAGTTACCGCATATTTGTCATAAATGAGACAGTGTATTTGGTTCTCATTCAAGTTCTGAGAAGTTGGACATGAGGACAGGCAAGCTTAAATAAGCCAGACGTGGGGGTGAGCTGTTCTTAGGTGACAAAATGGCTGGACTTCAGTCGGTTCTCCTGAACACAGCAGGGAGTTCTGGGCAGCCAAGGACAGAGCTGTGAAAATAAAGACGCCCTAATACGAGCAGCAAAGGCTGGCCATTCAGAGCTTGCTGGAGCCAGGGAGTCGGTCACCATCACTAGCATTTGGCAGGAATGTCGTGTAATGGAGGACAGGGAGGACTCAGGGGCCCTGACTGGAGGCTGTTGGCCTGGGGAGGATGGAGGGGGCTCACTAGAAGAGGGCGTCCTGCGTGACTGGTGAGGGGGCACATTTGACTTTCCCTGGTTGAGTCCTAAGTTGAAAATGGGAACAAAATTGGGGAAGGTGCCAGTTATTACTCAAGTCCTGTCCCTTTGGGGCCGATTGTTACTGGGGTTATTGCTCAGCTTCCTGCATTGTCTCTAGAGGTAGTGGTCTGACTCCCCACATGTGTGACTTCCTGGGCTGGGGATGGGGATTATGGCTGGTTTTCTGGGGAGGGTGCTGCAGCCCGAGGCTCAGGACTCTGGCTTAACATGTTGTCTGCTGTGTATTCAGTCTCTAAGAGCGGAGAGCCTGGAACCTGCACAGTGCACAGAAATGTCACACATATGTCACAAACTGCGAGTTTGGGGCTTTGCAAATTGAAATCAAAGATCTCAGACTTCTCTCATCCTGGTTTTAAAACACTGCCCTGCTGAAGTGTTTCTCTGAGGAGAGATTATTATTCATCTTTGTCCTGTTTTTGGCCCAGGGAAAATGTGAATGCTGCATTTACTGAGAGAGTGAATGGATGGCAGGCAAATTTCCTCTTCCCTTTGAGAAACTGATGAATTTTACTGATACTGCTTTAATTCAAAACAACAATAAAATCTCAGTTTTTGTCAGTGAAGAGCAGACTAGCTTCATTTCTAGCAAAATGAAAAATAAATTAAGTTGAACTGTGGTTCCAATTTGCATTCCCCCATCACCTGAAATTCTTAATCCTGTTACGTGTGCAGTTAAGTGATTTTCCCCTGACTTGAGGAATAAGCAAGTCATGGCTGTTTTGTTAGCTGTCACGCCAGCATGCTTTGTCTGTGTCATGGACACTCTGAAGCTCACATGTTTGGTATTTTGATAAAAATTTGACCCAAGGTCGTGAAAAATTTCCACAAACCTGACTCAACCTACGTCATGATTTGGAACCTGTACTTGCTGTCTTTTTTAGGACAGACTGTTTGTAGCTGATGTTTTAGGACAGAAATACCCACGTGTTGAAATGTGCAATTTGTGTTTCTTGAGGTCCAAGGAAGTAATCATGGTATTTTGTGAGGTGGCAAATGAGATGTGTTGGTATCTTCCTTTGGGCAGCCATCCAGAGCCACGCTCTGCCCTTAGATGTAATGTGGGAGATTCATTTATCTGTGATTTGTGCACCCAGCTGGCAGCCTCTTTCCAAGGACGTTTCCCTGATCAGAATATTAATCTGTTGATTGATTTCAGCAGGAAAGCAGGTCTGAGAGGTGAAGTCACAGGCGAGAATCACCGTGTTTGAGCAGAAATCAGCCTCTAGACTCGGGGGGAACAGATAAAGTAGATGCAGTGTTACCCTGCAAGGATCATCACGCTGACAAAAATATTTCATGAAGAATAAATAGTCAAGGCAAATGGGCCGACCTGAGTATTCCATGTACTTGGTTCATTCAGAAAATGTTTGTGTCAGTTATCAGCATGTGTGAGGCCCATCCAGGACTGGGAGGGATATAGAACAGACACTCGCTGATTACAGAGAAGGTGCAGACTCAGAGCAAGGAGGAGGAACGTGGGCCCAAATACCTTCTCCAGAGGCAAAGCAAGACATGCTGGGAGGGGGTAACATTGCTTGTTTTAGAACTCATGGGGAAAAGACATCCCTGTGTCTCCTGGGAGAGGCGATATTTGTGACAGACCTTGAAGTTGAAGTAGATGTCAATAGGCAGAACGGGCGAATGAGCAGAGACAGAGGCATAAAAGTGGGAATGTGTTGGGTTCACTCAGTTGTAGGTAATATAGGGGGTGAGTAACTGAGAAGATTCTCAAGCACGACATAGGATAGGTATCTTCAGTGTCAGAGCATTTCACACATGCTGCTATAGGCCCCGGGGAGCTTTCACCCTGAAACAGAAGCAGTGTTGTTTTTTTGTCTTCCAACTCTCACAATTTAATTCTTATTTGTTATACTACTTTTGTTGAGGTAAGAACTGTATCCATCGAAATGCTCACATCTGTACGGCACAGTGCGGTAAGTGGATGCAGACATGTAATGTGCATTCCTGTCCTGATATACAACATCCTGTCTTCTCAGAAATGTCCCTCTTGTTTCTTCCTGGTCATTCCTGACCCCAACCCAGAGACATCCACCATTCTTTTTTCTTTTTTTTTTTCATCTAGATTAGCTCTATGTAATCAAAACCATGCAATGTGGACTTTTTTGTGTCTGGCATTATTCACTCAGCCTTTTTCTGTGAGATTTGTCCATGCTGTTTTGCATATCAGAAGTTCTTTTTTATTTTTTCAATTGTTCAGTAGTAATTTATTGAATTAATATATCACAATGTGTTCATCAATTCTCCTGTTGATGGGTATTAGGGTTGTTTTCAGTTTGGAGTATTGTTAGTTAAATGCAAGTTATTTCATGGAATATTCTACTAGTATTAACATTGATTATGAGCTTCATCCATGTTTTTATGTGTGTCAGTAATAGTTGCTCTTTTTTTGCTGAGTACTATTCATTGTATAAATATACTACAGTACTTTTAATACACTCACTAGTTGGTGGACATTACAGTGTGTCTGGGTTTTGACTCTAGTAAAGGTATGAATATGCACATACGGGTCTCATTGTGGATGCCTGTTTTCATTTCCCCTGAGTAAACATAGAGGCGTGGGACCTTTGGGTCCCCTCTGCATATGAGAAGAATATGTTTAACTTTGTAAGAATCTTCCAGACTCTTACCCCAAACTGGCTATGTCATTGTGAGTCCCCACCAGCCATGGGTGAGAGCGCCTGCTGTTCCTCACACCCACCACCACTTGGAGTAGCCTGTCCTAATTGCAGCTATCCAGTGGGGTGTACAGTGGCGTTTTATTGTGGTTTTAAATTGTGTTTTTCCAAAAATCAATGATGCTGAGCATCTTTTCATATGCTCATTGACTGGGATGTTTGAGTTGGGCTTATGCTCAACTCATCAAGGGAAGTTCTTTGTTTTCCTTAAAGCCTTATTTTTTTTATCTTTTCCTGATTACATGGCAATAGGAAGTATCGTATTTATCAGAGCTCTAAGGGTAGTGCAGTGTTTCCAAACAGTGTTTCAATAAGCCAGCTGGAGTGTGGGGGTGAGACCCCAAAGGGAATGTTCAAGTATGGCCCCTTAGGAGCCAGTCACCATCTACCCTGCATTTGGAGAAGAGTGGTGTTTTTCTGTAGGTAAAAGAATTGAGACAGCATATGGGCACTCTGTGCTGCCAGAGGAGGATGAGGTATGGGTGTTTAGAAAGGTATGGGGAGAATGAGATCAACGCAGAGATGCACCATTGCAATGGTTAATTCTATGTGTCAACTTGGAGGATGCTTCAGATGAGATTAACATTTGATGAACTTGCAGTAAATCAGATTGTCCTTTATAATGTGAGTGGGCCTCACCCAATCAATTGAAATAGAACAAAAAAGCACGGCCTCTCCCAATTTCATCTGCACCATGGGTTCTCCTGGGCCTACAGCCTGCCAGTCCAAAGGTCAGATTTTGAATTTCCCAGTCTATAGTATGTACCTATATAAATATACAGATATAATAGAGAGATAGAGTTATACAGATACAAGTGTATTTTGCTATATCTACATCTGTATCTGTATCATCTAATTCTTCTCCAAAGAAACAGAAACAATAGGAGATATACATCCTGACCAATACACTTTAGCAATTGGCTCTTGTGTGTGTGTGTGTGTGTGTGTATGTGTGTATATCCTAATTAATGATATACCATATTTTGCTGTATATAGTGCACTCCTGTGTATAATGCACACACATTTTTTATCCAAACTTTCAGGGAAAAAAATATATTTTTTTAATTTTTTAATTCAAATTATTATTTGTTTATATTTAGATGCTTGTTTTTTGTATTATAAAGACATTTTAGTATTTATTTCTTACCATATTATGGTACAAGAAATTTTATGTAGTGAATAATTACAAAACACAAGAACCAATACAAGGTAAAAGAAATTTTATGTACCGGTGACAAATTTATAATATTTATGCATCATAGAAGGCCAAGAACTCTTTGTCATTGCAAGTTCATCATAAGGTCAACAAAACCGATGATCATATTCCAGAGTATTATTTTGCATACGGATATCATTATTGATTTCCAGAGTTACACTTTTAAGTCATAAGCGTAAATAAAAGAGCTAGAAACATTTCTATAGATACGGAATTAGTACTACCCATGTGTAATGCGCATCCTTAGTTTTCTCTCACAAATTTGGGCAAAAAAAAGTGCATTATACATGGCAAAATATGGTATAACCCTGAGTAATACAATTCCCTAGACCCCCCTTCAAGGAAGGACTTGCTGTCCAGCTACAGGGTGTGTGGGTGGCAGAGTGACCTGGAGTCAATCCTGCAGGATACGCCTCCAATGCTGGCTCTGTGTGTGTCCACCCCTCTGAGCAGCCCTGGAACTGAACAGGGCAGCTGTATCTCGGCACCACTGTTTGGGCCTGATGAGTCCTCCTCGTCTCTGAGTTCCTCTCTCAGGTGATGAAGGTTTGGTTGTTCTGCCAGGTGGGTCAGCTCTTACCTATGCCCAGTGCTGCCACCTTCCCAGTCCTTTCATAGGAGCCCTGTTTCCAGTGGAACCCCAAATCCCAACGAAGTGTCTGACTCTGGAGAAAACAAACTGAGACAGGAACATACATTTGTCGAATGAGGCTTGGAAATGGAACATTAAATGAAAAGCCCTAACTCCGTCTATCTGATGACACCTTTGCCATCAGCTCCGTCACACCCACGCTTTGGCCAAAAGGCCAGTTCTTACAGGGGGCTGCATTCTCTCTGTGATGCAGAAAGAGGAACTGTATTTGTAGGCTTCAAAGCTGGGGACGCCAGGACCAGCTGGCACCTGTGTGACTAGCTTTGACTCCTTGCTCAGCACAGCTGGCAAGTGTCCTCTCCGGTCATGACTGTGGTACCATCGTGTATTACATTGGGAGTCATTTTGTTCAACATGCATGGTTGCCAAGATTGTGTAGTTCCTGAGAACAACTGAACAAACAACAAATGAGGCCCCAGTGCTCCTGTCAATGAACTGCCCAGTTATGGCAGAATGTCATGGTGGCTTGTGGACGGCTATCTCATCTGACATACCCACTGTGTCTGCTTAGACATAGGCGATAGAGGATGGTGAGTACCAACCTCGAGTAAGGCCAGCGTGGTCTCGTGAAGATGGACTCAAAGCTCCACTCTCCCTGTGAGGCAGGTCTCTCCCGGTTCCGTCTCCACCTCCCCACCTGACCCACTGCTCTCCCAACACCTGGCTTCTTCAGGCACAGGGCCCCTCTCTGTGGAAAACACTGTTTCCGGTGCCCCCCACCCGCTAACCCTGCCAGGGCGGCACACCAGTGATAAGCTGTGGTTGGAAAAGGAATCAGAACCAACAAAGGGCTCAGATCAGGGCACAGTGGGGTTCAAAAACATGTGCTACGAGGACCCGAAAGAAGGAAACTGAATGCTACCTAGAGAATGAGACCCCAAGCTTGAACTCCCTCCCAGGTTTGTTTTTATATTGCATTATTTCCTTTCAATTCCCAAACCATTGAGCACAGAGCCCAGCCGTGTTCTCAGTTTGGGCATTTTAGCAATGGGCCCTGAACTAGAGTTTGGATTAATTTCTGAAGGCGACTTTTGAAGGATGATGTGGGAAAAGGATGAAAAAGAAATCACTCACCTTTGGGCCTGGTGGAAGTTCAGAGGACACTGGCGTCCCTTGAGCGAATTACTGTAGGCCCAGACCGGAAACTCAGACCTGTGATGTGGGGGACTCAGTAATTAATTTTCAGTGGTTATTGAAAGGGGCAGGTGTCAGTGGCGATCCAGGTGGAAATGAAATATAGCCAGGAAAAGGGAGAGGCTCATTTTCCTGGTCCAAATCCACTGCCCAAGCAATCCATCTTCTGAAAAACCCACAGAGATTAAATTTTTAAAGGTGTTTAGGCAGCAAGAAAAATGAAAAATAAATCACATTATTATGGTTTAGGGACTTTAAAAGAAAGGCATTTCTAGGTCTGTAATTATGCATGCCTTCTCATATTTCCTTAAATTAGTGCTGCGTACCAGAAATCGTGAGTTTTATGTGTGTGTGCACTCTCTTTTTAGTATCGTTTGGCGCGTGTTGACATTTTCACATTTTCACGGCGACTAATTACCTGCAAAGTATTTAATGTTCAGGAAAAATACATTTAACGATGCCGTAATGCACAGTTAGCCCTGCTCTTCTTATTTAAAAGTATCAATTTCTTCTTATTGTTCTGCAGGTTTGCTCCCAGCGGCCAGAATGCATAACATCGATTTTTGGATGACTAGGGAACAGTAAATGCTGCTGGCGGGTGGGGGGTTTGAAACAGGAGGATGGGAGGGACTATTTCCCTTCGTGGGGACTCTTTCTCACCTAAAGTTAGGATGCATTCAGAAATGTGCCCGGCGCAGGACGGCGGTGAGGAGGCAGGCTGCACGCATGCTCCTACAGGTTGTATTGCTGCAATTTTCAGAGGAGCAATATATTTGTATCATGGCTTGCATCACAATAACCAGATGGCTGGTTATTTCTCGGTGTGTTTGTGAGGTGTTTCCGGAAGAGACTGGCTCAGTCCACGGGGTGAAGACATGGTCCTCGCCCATGTGGGTGGGCACCATCCAGTCTGCTCAGAGCCCGACTGGAACTAAAAGGCGGATGATTCGCCCTCCCTGTGCAGCCGGACATCCACCTTCTCCTGCCCTCAGACTTCCATGCCCTCCCTTCTCCAGCCTCCATACTCAGACCAAGCCCTTCCCTGGGCCCCCGGATTCTCAGGCCTATGGGCTCTAGCTGGGACTCACACCAAGTCCATCCCTGGTTCTCAGGCCGCTGGCCTTGGGCTGAAGCACCACCGGCTTTCCTGGTTCTCCAGCCGGCAGACAGCAGATGGCGGGACGTCCTGGCCTCCATGATCCTGTGGCCCCATTCCTAAGTCTCCGCTTACATAGCTCCAAGTACACCCTGTTGGTTCTGTTTCTCTGGAGAACCCTAAGAGAGCATCACACACTTTTTCCTTCGTGTCTTGTCTCACTGGACTCTAGGCACAGGTGAAGAGCAGATCTTATGATTATACCAAGTTTCAGATGAGGAAACGAAGTTATGAGCCTGTCTGAAGGGGCTCAGGACCTCTGACTTCACGTGTCAAACAGCTCTCACCAGCCTCGGGAAAGGAAGGTTTCCGTCCCGCTGCCATCACTAACCCGGGGCCATAATAAGCTGATGTCTAATGTCCTCAGGGGAGCCCGGTGAGGCTGTCGGGGCTGGACCAGGACGGGCCTGCTCGGGCACGTGGAGTTCCAGCATCACACCTCCTGGCACCTGAGAAGGGACAGTGACTCTAAAGGTTCAGCTTTAAGTAAAAGGCTGCGTTTACTCACAATGAATTCATTCCTTCAGTATTCATCGAGACATTTTCTTTTGCTTTATATTGTTTAATTTTTATTAAAAAAGAAATCACTGGGTGATTAGAGTGAAAGGAAAGTCAGAGGAAGCAAAACAGCTACTTCCAACTTATGTTTTCTTTTCCTAATGAGATAAGTAACACTGGTTCTAAATACATTTTATAATTAAATCTCATGCATGAACTTGGATTTTTGCTGTTGCTTCTGAGCCTTAATTTTCTATTTATATCAAAGGAGGTTTGAAAAATTAAATAAAACTAATTTGGACTTGCTGTATTTTGTCTCTGGGAAATTTGTTTTGCTTTATCTGTCCCTGCTCTGCCCTTATTCATTGTCTACACATATTTCATTTGTCCGACCAAATATGAGTTGCCACTTAAACCTAATATACTTCTTCCTGTGTTTAAAGGTCACCTCAGATCGCAGAGAGAGAGAGGGA
>NW_017731724.1:420214-423543 GCF_001890085.2 Hipposideros armiger
GAGAGAGAGAGAGAGAGAGAGAGAGAGAGAGAGAGAGAGAGAGAGAGAGAGAGAGAGAGAGAGTTGGAAAAGCTGTGTATTCCACTGGGTCCACTTCGCCATTTCATCCTTGGGTTTCCATCCACCCCACTCAGTTTACCAAAGTTCAGTTACTACACATAATCTGTTTCTTTCTGACTTTATTTGCTTATTAAATATATTAATTAGCACTTATGATAGTCATTGGTCAATATATTTATTTCTAATAAAAAACTGTACTGTACGAGTATTTTCTTCTTAGCTTTAAGGATTTTTTTGTCCTTTTTAACTATCCATGGAAATATAGACAGAGCTGCAGACATCTTTTCAGTGACATATATCTTTTGAATCTTTTTTTTCTTTAACATAAACCCAGAAGAAATGAACAAAATAAATGTAATCATCTGTGTAACATAAAATACAAGTGATAAGTCAACTACTTCTTCAAACAATAAGTGTATGCAATTATATAGAGTAGCTCCCTGACATTTTAATTATTATGTAGAATTAAGCCAAGGGGGGGGATATATATATATATATATATATATATATATATATATTCTCCCTGTAGTGCATTCTGTTTATATTTTCACAGAAATTCAGTGTTTTTTCATGTTTGGTTAAAATCCTGATTCTTGGTGTGTTCCATCCATATATGTTCCGTGTTCTGGAAACACTGCTCTGTACTTGCGGTGCTTGCAAGGAGCACAGCTAGTCGGGCATGCTACCCTTGCCTACCCCTTGCCTGAACTAAGAAGGTGTAAATAAGATGATGCTGCGCTTATCAATACTGATGGAAAGACAACATGCTTGGCAAAAACAACTTTTATGAACATTTCAAAAACGGGTTCCATCCTTAAATACTTGCCATTATCCTTAGGAAAATACTGAGAACCCTGCATAGTCCCATCAGAGCAGATTATAGTTTTGTGTGGAAGAAAAGAATTATAGTAGCTTACTGAGATGTTGAGTTCTATTTTGATCATATTCAAATGAGTGGATTTATTTTTCAGATATCTACATAACCAGTTAAACAGACAAAGATAATAAATGTACTGAGAATTTTAGAAATTATTATGTTGTTAGATATTATGGGCTAAATTGTATCCCTACCCCCACCCCAAATTTATATATTGAAGTCCTAATCCTCAGTATCTCAGAATGTGAGATTCCTACTAGCAGTGTATAAATGTTCCAGTTTCTCCCCATCGTTGCTAGCACTTGCTGTTTGTTTGTTTGTTTGTTTGTTTATTTGTTTATTTATTTTTTGCAATAACCATCCTGACAGAAGTGAGGTGAAACCTCATTGTCAAGACCTGAAACTGTAAATTTCCTAGAAGAAAACATAAGGGGGAAACCATGACGTTGGCCTTAATGGTGATTTCATGGATATGACACCAAAAGCACAGGCAAAACTATGGGGAACCAGGTCAAACTAAAAAGCCCTATGTGGCAAAGGAAACGCTAGCAGAGTGAAAGGGAATCTACAGAATGGGAGAAAATATTTGCAAACCAAAAACCTTAAATGGGGTCAATCTTCAAAATATATAAGGACCTCCTGTAATTCAGTAGTAAAAAAAAAAAAATCTAATAACCTGATTTGAAAAATGGGCTAAAGATTTGAATAAAGATTTCTTCAAAGGAGACATGCAAGTATCCAACAGGTATATAAAAAATAGTCATCAGGAAATGCACTTTGCATTAAAGCATTTCTATTGAATGTGCCACATGAGTCAGGCACCATGCCAGGTGCTGGGCACAGAAAGGAGAGTGGTCCATGGTCCTGAAACTGAAGGAGTACCATGAGTGTTTCTCCCTCAACATTTTCAGAAAAATGAGATAAAATTGAATTATGGAAAGTAAATTTGCCATAGGTATTTAGTTTAACTTTGCTTGATTTCTTTCTAGAGGGAAACTTTTTAAGAAGACCCAAAGTCTCTAGCTGTTTGGTGCCCAGAATAAAACTACTGATTAAAATGCAGCTTCTAATTGGAGTTTTACTACTTAAGAGGGAGAATTACAAGCTCACCATGGAGTTTGTTTCTGATGGCCTCTCAGATTTAGCCCCGTGGACAGTGAGTTTTCTGTATTACATCCTACAAGATGAAGCCATACATCCTACAGGGTGTATACCATGGCTATCTACCAAACCTATCTCATCTCACTTTGTTATGACCATTAAAAAATAACTCTCCATTGAAGAATAGCCATGGAACACATGCCAAGTTTGTGGTCTTTGTGGTCAAACCTGCAATCAAGTTGCCCCTGACAATCCTGTTCAGTGACTGAGGTTCCTCTTGGGAACTGGGAAGGAAGTTTGGCTTTGAACTTGAGTGAGTATGAAGGTGTTTCTGATTTTGGAAATTTATCTAAGTGAATATTAGGAAAGATGGTCTTCTAAAATTGTGTGGTTGGCTTCGCTACATAAGCCTGAGGTGAGAGGCTGAAAGGCTGGCCTTCTGGGCCTGTAGCCTTTTGTGGTGATCATCTGTGTGCACATAGTGGGGCTGCTGTTTGCCGTGCATAGTAGGACTTGAGTGAAAGCATGCAGGCTAAAGGCAGCTGGTGTGGTTCAAGAAAGGGGTGCAGTTGGGGGTGCTCTGCACAGTCATTGGGCCCATGCAATGCTCATCAAATGAGCAGGCTGGCATTGGGGTCAAGGATGGGGGATAAGAGGCACAGAAAATGCCAGATACTCTGGTGTCCTCAGCCAAAGAATGTCCTCAGACAAGCACGGTGAATGCAAACAGGAAAACAACCAAAAACCAGGGTTCAAGCTAATCAGAGAGAAGAGACTTACAGACGGCATAAGGAAGCCCGAATGAAAAAATACGTTCCCCCAATGCACAGAAAAATGGTTCAATAATGCAGTAGAAGTTTTTTTGTTTGTTTTGTTTTTTATTTATTTTTTTTCAGATGTACAAAACAATGCAATAGTTATCCTTTTCACCCCTCACAAGGTGACAACCTCCTTCTCCCCATCCACTGCTCCCCCACCCCCGATATCATATATATCTATTACAATCCCATTGACTCAATTCCCACACTATACTCCACATCCCATGACTATATATGTATTAAATTATAGTTGACATATAATAGTATTCAACATCAGCTTCAGATGTACAGTGCAGTGGTCAGGCCTCTATACCATCCATGAAGTGGTCTCCCGAACAAGACATGAGACCATCTGGCCCTCTAAAAAATATTTACAACATTATTGATTATATTCTCCAAACTCTCTTTTCTATCCCTGAGGCCATATTGTAGTTACCAGTTTATGTTGCCTCGTCCCTTCCCCTTCTCCTTCA
>NW_017731724.1:425248-434862 GCF_001890085.2 Hipposideros armiger
ATGAGTCTGGCTAGAGGTTTGTCAATTTTGTTTATCTTCTCAAAAAACCAGCTCTTGGTTTCATTGATCTTTTGTATTGTTTTTCTGGTCTCTATTTCGTTTATTTCCGCTCTGGTCTTTATTATCTCCTTCCTTGTGCTCCCTTTGGGTTTATTTTGCTGTTCTTTTTCCAGTTCCCTGAGGATAAGGATAACCTGTTGATTTGAAATTTTTCTTGCTTCTTCAGGTAGGCCTGCACTGCTATGAATTTCCCTCTTAGGACTGCTTTCACTGCATCCCAGAGATTTTGGGTCATGGTCTTTTCATTGTCATTTGTCTTGAGATAGCTTTTGATTTCCTCCTTGATCTCATTTCTGACCCCCTCACTGTTTAGTAGCATGTTATTCAGCCTCCATGCATTTGTGTGTTCTCCGGGTTTCTTCTTGTAATTGGTTTCTAGTTTCATAGCATTGTGGTCAGAGAAGATGCTTGATATGATTTCAATCTTCTTAAATTTATTGAGACTAGTTTTGTGGCCTAGCATGTGGTCTATCTTGGAAAATGTTCCACGTGCACTTGAGAAGAATGTATATTCTGTAGCTTTAGGGTTAAATGCTCTGAAAATATCAGTTAAATCCAGCTGGTCTAATGTGTCATTTAAGGTCGCTATTTCTGCATTGATTTTCTGTCTGGGCGGTCCGTCCTTTGGTGACAGTGGGGTGTTGAAGTCCCCTACTATGATAGTGGTTCTGTTGATCTCTGTCTTTATGTCTGTCAAAATCTGTTTTATATATTTAGGGGCTCCTATGTTGGATGCATAGATATTTTAGGGTTATGTCTTCTTGTTGGATCGATCCTTTTATTATTATTATGAAGTGCCCTCTTTGTCTTTTATCATATTCTTCAATTTAAAGTCCATTTTATCTGATATAAGTATCGCTACTTCAGTTTTTTCTCAGTACCATTTGCATGAAATATTTTACTCCATTGCTTTACTTTCAGCCTGTATGTGTTTTTTGATCTGAGATGAGTCTCTTGTATACAGCATATGCAAGTGTCTTGCTTTCTTATCCATTCAGCCATCCTATGTCTTTTGATTGGAGCATTTAATCCATTTACACTTAATGTGATTATTGATAGGTGCATAATTATTGCCATTTTGTTATTTGTGTTCCTGGTCTTCCTTAGTTAGGTTGTTTTTCTCTTTCTTCTGCTTCAAGAAGCCCTTTTAACATTTCCTGCAATGCTGGCTTGGTGGTAATGAATTCCTTTAGCTTATTCTTTTCTGGGAAGCTCTTTATCTCTCCTTCAATTTTAAATGATAACCTTGCTTGACAAAGTATTCTAGGTTGTGGGTCTTTATTTTTCATCACTTTGAAAACTTCCTGCCACTTCCTTCTAGCTTGCCAAGTTTCTGTAGAAAAGTGGGCTGACATTCTTATGGGGGTGTCCTTGTAAATAACTTGCGGCCTCTCCCTTGCTGCTTTTAGGATTTATGCAGTAGAAGTTTTCCCTGAGGTCCTGGATCAATTCAATCTACTGATTAGACAGGTAAAACACAAGGGGCAGGTGCTCATGGTTCCTAGGAAATCACCTGATGTCATCTAAAATTCCAACTTGGTTAAAACAATAATAACAAAAATGATTTCCAATTTTGGCTTGTGATAATCCCATTTCTTAAACACACCAGCCCAGGGGACATGTGGTGAGCTGGGTCTGCCTCATGGCTCAGCCTGCACTAAACCCTCAAACTTCTGGTTGGAGAAACACTTGCCTTTTTAGAAACCAATTAGATTCCCTAAATAGAAGACTTTGAACTTTTTTTTTTTGCAAAAGAACATATGACTTATCATTATTTAAATAGTATAATCTCCTGTGTCCAAAATCCTGTGTAGCTGGCCTGTACTGAATTATAGGTTTGAAGAGCTTCCAATATCAGCCACATTATACAGAATGTGTGTTCTTGTTTGGGCCTTAAATTGGACCTAAGTGCAATGTTTAAAGGCCCATATATGTTTTAACAACCCCGTAAATACAAACTCTGCACAATAGAATGTCCTGTTGCCTGCAAAGGAAAACAGTAGTATTCAGCAACGTTAGGATGTGTTCTTTTTGAAAATTGCTCTTTCTTGTGAATATTTCTATAAACTTGGCCAAGTCCTCCTTCTAGCCAGGGTATTTGTCTCAGGGACCAGACACCTGCAGAATTCTTTTCTAAGCAAACGCAGAACCAAAATAGGCTAAACAATAATGCAGGTGTTTATGTTCTAGCACACATTTCTGTACCCCGGGCTCCAATCATAACGCATGCAAATTTTAGTCATGCTAGTAAGAGTTTTAAAATTTTAAGCACCTGCTGTGTAAGAGATTGGCTAGAAGTGCCTTGCCCTGTCGCAGGAAGACACATCAGCGAGCATCCCTTTGGTTGGATATCAAGGCGCACTTTTCTGTTATGGTAGTTGGCGTTGGGGAAATATTTGAGAACGTATTTTGTCTGAACATTAAGTATCGTTTGAAAGTAAAGTTTTCTGTATTAAGATAAAGAACCAGCAATGATCTTGTTTCGTTCAATAGAATATTATAGTAAATGAAATATTAACTAACCCGGAGTTTGGATTCCTAAAGGAAGCCTGGGATGCATGAAGTTCATTCCTGTTTTGTTTTGTTTTGTTGTTGTCATTTTGCTTTTCCTTAGAGGATGTCTGCAGCAGGGATCAGGGGACACCCTGAGATCCTGAGATCGGCAGCCACCGCTGCAGGTGGCTGTCAGCAGTAGTTCCTCAGCCACTTCCCCTAGAAGGCAGCCTGTGCTCGAGGATGGGCTAGGAGAAAGGCAGGTCCTCACAGGGAACGCTGCTGTGATGGCTCATGGGACACCTAAGGCTGCCTCTCCACTCACCTTCCCTAACTGCATAAGAGCAGGGGTCGCCAGGGCCTTTTAAGAAGGTGCATACAAATTACCCTTGGATTCGTTTGAACCAAGGCTGCCAACAACAGGATATTTGCAGAGAGATGAAGGACCAGACCTGCCTTTGTCTGTATTCTAGGAACCTGGGATTCACACAGTTAGCTGGGGAGGACATCAATTGTCATTACATCTTCTTTCCTTCTAGGAAGGTCTTTCTTCTATTCCATCCCAGGCTTAAAAACAAAAAACAAAAAAAAAAGAACAACAAAAAAAAACCAACCCGTCATCAGTACCAACAACTTTCTTTGTGTTTCAGTCTTCCTGGATGTTTTTTCTTTTTCTTGTGGAGCTGAATTACTGTTCTTCCAAAGATGGGAGGCAACCTGTGCCCTGGAGACCTTTGTCTTTAGCATCAGCATTTACCCTCCTTTCTCAGCTGCACTTCGCCCCAGCCCCCGCCGCCCAGGCCTGTTCACAGAGCTGCCTGCTGTCTTAGTGGATTTTGTTCTTACCAATGACTCAAGCTCCTCACTCCCCTGGACAGAGATGGCTGTGACTTGGCACAAAGACCCTGCGGTCGGACGCAGCCTGGGCATCCAGAGAGATCTCAGGGAGGTCTCGGGAGCAGACAGATGCCTCAGGCAGGGGAGAAGGCGTCTGAGGGTGCACTTTAATTTTGTACGTGGGCAAGTGTTATGTGAGGAGACCAGGACCCAGGAAGGAAGCCCTAATTTGGGCAAAAGCTTATGTGATGACACTGAACACAGAGCTCTTTCTCTTCACCAGGCCAGCTTCCTCTTAGCAGATCTCCCATTTCATCCTGGCAATCTAAGACTTCCTTCCGGAACATTCTCTCTTAATTTACCAACTATTAACTTCTCTGAAATCTACCAGTGTCGTCAAAGAGGGGATTATCATTTTTATATTCAGAGCTAAGTGTTCACCATATAAATCCTGCAGAGTAGACAGTGGTTCCAGGTTAAGGTGACTGTGGCAAAAATAGCAAAAAGTTGTGAGTGAATCTGAATCCATTTCCTTCCATTGGAATAACAAAGACACCACACTGGCATTTTGTTCCACGTTAAGTATCAAAACATAGCACAGCTGGGACGTCTGACATGACAGGAAGCTCGGTAAACGTTTGATGTGATGGGACGCGACACGTTTCTGCATGGGAGATGTTACCAGCATCACTTCTCTGCTGGGAAATGTGCCGAGTCTGCTATTCGCCAACCAAATAAAGGCACCGCATTAGGAACAGGTGACCTTCAATGACCCTCAAAGCTCTCCTGTTGTTCCAGGCACCCTTGCTTCCAGGACGTCTGTGCAGGGTGAAAAACGGTATGTGCTGCCTCTAAACCAGCTTCATCATGGAGACTTAGTAACTAAAGTACAGTTGGAAAACGCAGGATGAATCGGGCACGTGTGAACTGTAAATGTTGGACTGTGTGGAAATCAGATTCACTTTCAAACACTTTCTCCCAGTGGCCACAGCTTTTCCTCTCCTCACTCCCTCTGTTCTTCAGTCTTGTCAGGTGTTTCTTCCCAACCAGTTCATCTTCTCTATCAAAGGAAGTTTAAAAAGAAACAACCAACCAAAAATCAGCTGTCCATAGAAAGATACCTTGCTCTCACATCACATTTTTGGGAAAGTTGGAGGGTCGCCCCCTGAGGTCCTGCTTTTCGGACTGTCTCTCATCACCCCTAAGATGTGTTTCTCACAGAGAAAATGCCAGATGTTCTAGCCTGGGCTGTAGACTAAGTTGAAATAACAAACACCAACACATTTAATGTTTTGTTTTTCAAAGCCTTACAGGCAAGTCTTTTGAACTTCCTGGCAAAGATAAAAGATAGTATGTTCCCTGGAAGATGAATGAGCCACAATTCAGCTTAGAACAAGCTGCACCCTTTCCCGTAAATTTGGGCAGGAAAACTGAAATAATGTGCATTTATCTAGATGACAGGGACACACACACACACACACACACACACACACACATGCACACACACTCACTGACATTCTTTGGGCTGATGCAGGGAATGGGGTGGGACAAAACCAAGTTTTAAAATGTAGATGCAAATCTGAAATTAACTAAATTTTTCTGAGCTGATTTCAGTGTTAACTATTTGATAGCCTTATAATAATTTATTTCAGGAAGAGTTTTACCAAGAATTGTCATAAATTACATGTTACAAAAATAAAATAGTAACTATAATTTTGATCAATAACATATTTCAATCTTTCTAAACAAAGTGCATATTTTGTGGAACAGAAAGTCACATCTGCACAGTTTTTCAAACTGCTGACCTGAAAACAAATAATGGCTCATGTTATTTTAAAATTTCCCTTATGAGGATGTAGCTGTGTCTCTGTAGATATAAAGGCTCCTTCTGCTTTCTGTACATTTTATAAAAATATTACAAAGCACCTTCCTTACTCCAGAATTCAGAGATTTCACAATATTTTTGAGAAAATCCTTTTCACAGATAAGGAAAAAGACAACGGGCATTGAGGCGTTGGTTACAGTAAATTTTATTTTGACAGAGGGAGCTGAAGAAGAATATTAAGCCATATGTGTTTTCAAATTTTCAAGGTTTTGCAAAGGTGACAGCACCCCTCCAAATGTGGGTGGTAGATGTTTCACCTGCCGCTGGTCAGAAGGTGAATAGCATGTACAATCGGACAGCAAGGGACACTTCTGTATTCATCTTGGGCTGGAGGTTTGAAGGAAGGTGGAGTTAAAGCAGTTTAATGCACCTGCTTTTAAAAAGTCAACTAACCAATAAAAAAAAAAGTCAGCTTCTAAGAGTCACTTCTGTATTGGTAATGACTTTCCAAAACCTGCCCCTCCATAAAAGCAACAGGAACACTGGCAAAATGGTCAAAACCAACATAGTCAAAACTCCATAAATTCACCAAAATCTTTTGAAAAGTCAAGGATCATTTATTGTAGAAAATAGATAAGTATTGGTAACAACAATGAGATTTGTAATGATTTAACTGGCTGCATACCTGTCACCCTCTTTAACTTCGTGATAGCCTTGGAAACTCATAGCCTGGAAAGCATGGTAGCATGAAAAACAGCATTCTCTAAGAGGTTTGGGGTTCCCCGAAACCCCACCCCAGAGAACCATTGTTATTTGTTCTGTCAATTCCCTGGACACCCCATCTTGACCTACCCCTGATGAAGAGTTCAGGTATTCAATCAGCAAGAACACCCTTTTCCCTGGGATGTTGTTGTTTTGTTTTGTGTTTTGGAAAGCAATCAGTAATAGTGGATTAACACTACCGCTGCCTGAGGTGTTCCAGCTGGGAGAAGCAAGAAGCCACCAAAAGACCTGGAAGGAAACACTGTAATGAGATGCCCATGGGGACTTTGAAAAGGCCCCCCAGGCTTCTGGGGAACTAGAAGTCCATGTTAGCGTGGACAGCTGTCTACATGCACATGATGTACAGGAAAGGCCTGGGGGGCACTCACCTGTCACCCAAGGTCTCGAGGCTCTGCACAGGTAGGAACTAAAGGGTCGGGTGACCTGTGACCTGCCACTTGGTGCAATCAAAGCCCCAACAGGCACCAGAGCCCCTCTGCAAAGATGGGGAGGCCTACTGGTTCAAGGCATGTAAGGATATTTCTGTTGAATACTTCAGTGGCTATTGGAAAATAAAACAAAAGCAAGACTGAAACTCACACTTACAAACTGTATTTTTAAACTTCCAAATGAACATAAACCCAACTCTAGTCTCTGAATAAGCTCGTAGGGTAGTGAATTGTTTGGATGCATGTGTGTGGCATATGTGGGGAGGGGGCTTCCTTTGCCCTGACGCTTCTGCCAGGATTTGAGACCTTGTGACGTTGGGAGACAGGCTTTCTCCTTCATGGTTTCTTCTTACTTCCCAAGGGGTAGAAGAGAGAGTGAAGCACTGGAGAGGAGAGAGGGGAGGGCACAGGACAGCACTCGGGAGGGGGAGGAGGCTGGTAGCTGCCCTGCCCTGGGGTGGTTAGAGGAGGCACTCTCTTTTCTTCCCCTGCACCCGGGCAGATGGTTCTCCGGGGTCCCTCTCAGGAGGACAGCTAGGAAGCCTGTGCGGTGCCCCTCAGGGCGTCTGGCTCCTCAGCTCTGACCTGACCATCTCTGAGTGTCACATCCCTGAACTGGCTTGACTTGTCCTTGTCCCTGCCGCTCTACAGACCAGATGCCTGTAGTCACCTGCCGCTTGGGACCTGCCACTTGGGACCTGCTGCCTGCGCCCTATGGGCCTGAGGCCCCAGGCCAATGGAGATGCATCTACCATGACACCTTAGCTGGCTGTCCAGTCTCCACAGGGACAAAGGGAGCTGGGACCAGAGGCCCAGGACACTGAGGACAGGGAGGGAAAGGTGGCTGCAGGAACCTCCAATGGGGACGCTTTATTTGATTGCACTTGGGTCTCTCTCTTCCTTGGCCACCCACAGTTCACCCCCAGCCCTGTCTCAGCCTCCCTGCTCCAGTGTGACCTCTGACCCCACCTGTCTCCCTGAACCCCAGCTGCAGGACCCTGAACCCTCCACGCAGCAGCCCCACTAAGGGTTTTTTCAGCAGCAGAAGCTGAGCCTGAGAGCTGGTCTGCTGGCTGCAGGGTCAGGCGGACTGAGAGCCAGAGAGGCCCCAGTCCTGGCATCTCCGGACACTGCACAGTGTCCCCAAGTGGGATGGCCTGGTACACAACCATGGGGACACCTTTCCTAGGTCCCACGTTCCTGAGAAATTTTGTTCACTTAGAGATTACGAAGCTCTTACAAAGTTAGTAATGAAGCTGTCAAAAATAAGCAAACAAAAGCACTCTCTCTCCCTCTCTCCTTCCCTCCCTCTCTCCCTCCCTCCCTCTCTCTCCATCTCCATCTCCATCTCTCTCTCACCTTCTCACCTTCTGCCTCACTGATTTCAACTCTCTCCAGCCCTGGTTGTCCAACATAAAATGACAAAGTTCTTCATTCCGTGAGAGGAGGGTACAATTTAGACCCAAGATGATTCAAGATGATTATCTCAGAATCCGGTGTGTGTGTGTGTGTGTGTGTGTGTGTGTGTGTGTGTGTGTTGCACACTGCACCTGAGAAAATTCCGTTATGCTTTTTTTCTGTTTGATAATAACAATACTTCCATTCTCTACAATATTAATTAACCAGCAGAACCCCTGACATTTACTATCCTCAGCTATTAGGTGGAGGTTTAGTTACTAATATACCTGATGCCTCATCCCTCTTCAGGCCTCACTATGTGGGTGCGCAGCTCACCACAAAGATTTAGAATGTAATTACACCACCCTTATTTAAAATATATGATGCTGTTTTAAAGAAATACCTAAATATTTATCATACATGAGCCCTTAGATGACTCAGGTGTTCTCTAGATGTATTTTTATGCTAGACACAGAAGTTTTCTTAGCTGTGTTTCCCTCCAGAGAATTGTAGAAGGCCTGAAAATGATTGCTGAAATCCAAGGTCTCGTTCAGGAGACGGTAAAACGAAGGAGAAGAGGCCCGGTAATTAAATCCCCTATGAGCCCTGTGAACGGAGGCCATAAACGCTCACCCACAGCCTCGGAGGCACCCATGCTGCCTGCTGCTGGCAGCACACCTGTCACTCCTCCCTGACACAGGACTATCTCTGCCACCCTGTCTTTAATTGAGGAAAATTCATACCCTGAAGAACCATTGCTGAGAGCTGTCAGTTGCTACTTTGAAACTGTTTGAGTGTGTACCCACGACTGGCTCACTTTTTATGTTTGGGTTTTATCATTAAGTACTTCTTTTCATTTCTTTTCTTTGGTATTTGAAATTTGATTTCCAAAAACAGAAAACAGGGAAATCCAGCCATGCACAATTTGTAACCTCAGATTAGCGCAGCAGCTGAGCCGGTGGGCTCCGGAGTGAAACAGTTCTGAAAAGAAATTTACGACAGCTACACGCAAACGTGTGAATTAAATGTTGTGACAACGTTGAGAAAAGAAAAGCAATATAGGAAGACGACATACAGTATAATAGCCTTGCAACAACATTAAACTAAATGATAAAATTAAATGATATTCTTTTAGGCCTACACATGTATGTAGCTGGACAATACAATGTTTTTGAAGTTTACTCTTGGAAGAAATTAAATGCTTTTGGTGCCCAAATTGTGTCCCCTCAGTCCTCTTTGGCTGTAGCCACACCTGTGTGAAGTCAGCCTGCTGTCATTTCTGGGGACAACAGGGACTTCTGTGTGTTTCTGGGACAGTCAAGCTCCTGTGACCTATGGCAGTGACCTTGATAACCACCCACTGAGACTCAGCCTTGAAGGGCTGGCATGGGTTTGGAGTTGAAGGCGAAACAAGGTCTTGGAAAAGACTAATCATTTAGATATTATAAGAGGAGAACAGTCCTGCAAACAAAAACCACCAAAAAAGCCTACAAGATACCTAAAGGCATCCAGAGCTGGGAATGTTGAGAACCTTTTGTTAAAAAATATGAAACTATATAAAAGCTCTTTGTACTCTGAATACATGAGAGAGATGCAGTCTTCCAATTGGGGCAGACTCCAGAGGGAAAAGAGCAATCCTGCCATGATTTTAATATCAAACCAGCAAATTTTGACAAAAAAATTTCCAGGCATTCTTTTCTTTTTAAAGATTTTTTTTAATTGGGGAATTGGGGGAGGGGAACAGTGCTGGGGAATTGGGGGAAGGGGAACAGACAAGTTGCTGTCGTTTT
>NW_017731724.1:442329-448842 GCF_001890085.2 Hipposideros armiger
GTTACTTCCCTGTCTTCATCTTCTTCACTTCTGACACAGCAGATCTCTTTTCTTGAAATAATGTTCTCTCTTTGGTTCTGTCATATAACACCTTTCTGTTTTGTTTTGTTTTGTTTTCCCTCCATCCCCATTCTCACTCACTGGATTTTTCTCCTCTTGCAACTTGCCTGGCGCCTCCGTTTTCTAATCTCTCCTCCCTTCTCCATCTGTATGCTTTCTCAGTGTCCTGGTTTAAATCCATCATAGGCTGGTGATGCACAAATCTTTATCTACAGTCCTAAGTATCCATGGAGGCTGAGTCCTTTACAAACAGCTGCATAGCTGATAGCTCTCCGTGGAGGTCATAAAAGTGCATCGCCTTGAACACACACCACGCAGAGCTCGTGAAGTTCTCCCAACTTACTCCCCTGCTTTCCCCATCTTAAGAAGTAACCCAACAATCCACTTTGTTGCTCAGATCCCAAGCTTGGTCCATCTTTCACAACCACCCACTTCTAACCCCTCAGCCTGTCCCACCAATTAGCATGTCCCTGAACGGGCCATCTTCCGCATGCTCACTGCTGTCCGTCTGGTCCCTTATCGCTAACCCAGGCCGCTAATGGAAACGGCTCTGCTTCCACGCGTGGTGCCCCTGCAGTCTCTCCTCCGTGCAGTATCCAGAATGGCACTTTGAAAATGTTACTCAGGTCATATAATTCTCCTGCTTAAAAGCCTCTCAGGGATTCTGATCACACTTAGAGGGAACTACGCACTCCTTACCGTTTACGGGCCTGTCTCAACTGGCCTGGACTGTCGTCCTGACCTTGGTCCACTTTTCTCTCCGCTGATATCACCACATTGCAGGTCACGAGCATCTTCCCATGTTGCAGTTTCTGCTGTCGTTCCACTGCCTGGGGCTCCCCTCCCTTGGAGCTTACCTGGCATGCCCCTTCGAAGTTTCAGTGGGTGACAGTGTTCGGGCAGGGTGGTTACTCAAGGGGTAGCTTTTCCCTGTTCCCTTGGAAGATCCACCCAATGGCTGAAGTGCAAGAGGTGTTATTCTTGTCATTGTCCCAAGTCCCCTGCCTGCCATTGATATCGCTCGTCAGTAGCAACATCACCAGTAGGTATCCATGAATACAGCCTGTGACTTGCAGTTCATGATTTATGCCCATATATTAAAATGTGTGTCGTGTGGGTCACCTGTGCAGATTCTGTGCCCCTTTTATATACACATAATAGCAAGAGAGTCAGAAAAAAAAAAGCATTTTTGCTAACTACGGAACTGTAACAAAACCATGGTCAGGCTGCTTATCTTGGCAAAAGTATCTGCTCTTTTTCGCCGCCAGTTAATAAAATGTATCATCACGGTAGGACACTCTTGGCTTACAGCACCTCGATGAGACTGCATGTTTAGCTACTGAAATAGAAATTTTCACCTTAAATGATATTGGAAATATTGAGGCATGAAAGCTCATTGATGGCAGCTTTCATGTGATTGTATGAAAAGGTATTCTGGTGGGCATGAATCTCCCTCTACAGACTCATTGCTTTACTGAGTTTTGCTTTCTTTCCGAGTCTGGATTATTAATCCTAAAACAGGGTTTATGCTTCCTGCTTTACATTGAGCTACTTATGAAGGATGTCACCAAACTGAGATAAGGTTAATGAGAAAACAAATATCACCCCCAGCAGTGGAGCCAGGGAAGGGACATAACCTCATGTTGATAATAACGATTTTTTTAAAGCATGGCCAAGGAAAGGGAAGGGACATCTGGGGGTGAGCAGATAATGCAATTCAGCTAGTTCCCTAGCCACGGCCCCATCATGGCACAGAGCTTTTCTCTGAGTTCATTAACCCCTAGCAGTGCTCACTAATACATCAGACTGGAGCTAATCGAACTGAAGGCTCATGATAAACTTTTCCTCTTCTGACTGGGGGAAAATGGATGAAGTTAAAGACAGTGGACAAGACTTTCCTCTGACTTGAGACTCCATAGCTCCCTGTGAATTGAGAAATAAACTGAAATATTAGGATATCACCCATTGGGAACACACACACACATCCCCTCATAAATACAGCACAATATGTGGTAATGACCCTGATCTAAGTTATTTAATGAACTCCAAGGAGAAAACCATGGCCAAGAGATTATTCCAGTAAAGACCACTGCCAAGGGATCTCTCATCTCCAGCACTCCCACAGACTGCACCACAAGTGCACTGCATTTCTGAAGAGAAAAATCACCGCTACCCTATAGAGTGAGAAGGGAGACAGGAAGTTGGCATACGGCCTCCAGAGAACCAACAAGATGTCTGCCCAGATTGGATCATCACAAACAAGATAGAATGCTGAATATGCAAACATAGGTCATGGAAAAATAGGCATCATAGGAGACAGGACACAATGGAACCAATTGGAAGAAAATTTAACTCAGAATGAAAGGAAAATGCTCATAATTGTTTCATGATATGAAACTCAAAAAAATTCACATTAAGAGGAACTTAGATATAAGCCAAAAGGAAAATGAAATGCAAAGGGAGGTTTCCAATGAGAGAAATAAAATTAGAATTAAAACACCATGATTATAGGTGAAAATAATGAATTAGATCAAGGAACAGATTAATTCCATTAAATATAAAATCATTAACATAGAGGAAAGATTTGAGATAATAGAATATATATGAAAATAGCTAATTAGAAAATGGGGGTCGCTGCGGTCGCCGCCATGAGTATGCTCAGGCTTCAGAAGAGGCTTGCCTCTAGTGTCCTCCGCTGTGGCAAAAAGAAGGTCTGGTTGGACCCCAATGAGACCAATGAAATCGCCAATGCCAACTCCCGTCAGCAGATTCGGAAGTTGATCAAAGATGGGATGACCATCCGGAAGCCTGTGACTGTCCATTCCCGAGCTCGGTGCCGGAAAAACACCTTGGCCCGTAGGAAGGGCAGGCATATGGGCATAGGTAAGCGAAAAGGTACTGCCAATGCTCGAATGCCTGAGAAGGTAACCTGGATGAGAAGGATGAGAATTCTTCGCCGACTGCTCAGAAGATACCGTGAATCTAAAAAGATTGACCGCCACATGTATCACAGCCTGTACCTGAAAGTGAAGGGTAACGTGTTCAAAAACAAGCGGATTCTCATGGAACACATCCACAAGCTAAAGGCAGACAAGGCTCGCAAGAAGCTCCTTGCTGACCAGGCTGAGGCCCGTAGGTCTAAGACCAAGGAAGCACGCAAGCACCGTGAAGAGCAACTCCAGGCCAAGAAGGAGGAAATCATCAAAACTCTGTCCAAGGAAGAAGAGACGAAGAAATAAAGCTCCACCTCTCTTACCTGTACATAGTGGCCTGTACTTACACTCAGCACCTCTAGCCATNCTTGATAATTGAATGTTATTTAACTAGATAATTTAATTAATTTACCAGGTATTTAATTTACTTGGAGAAAATACCAAAGAATAATCAAAGACATGTAAAACAATAAAGGGATTTGCCTTACCATGTGGCAAGGCACATTGTATGTCCAGAGTAATTAAAATGTTATGATATTGATGTAAAAATATGTAAGACAATCATTGACATGCACAGAAAATAATATTAACAAATCATATATATGTATATATATGAAAGCAATTTATAACAAAGGTGATATTTCAATTCAGTTATAGTAAGGGAATCACAAAAATAAATTCTAGAAGCATCCAAGTAGTAAACATAAAACAAAGCAAAGCTACAAATGTATTATAAGAAAAAAAAGAAATTCATTTTTAACATTAGGATGGGAAATAACTTTGCAAGCAAATCACAAACGAGAGTATTTCTCTTTATGGTAAAAACAAAGGTAAATTTGACATCAAAAATGTGCTTGAATATGACAAAGTCACTATAAAATTAAAATATGAGCGAAAGATGTAGGACATATCTGCAGCATGTATAAGGATAAATGACTAATATTTAGACTGTATTTTTAAAAACCTGTAAATATTTAAGGAACATAAAAATCCAATGCAGCCCAGAGTGGAGAAAGGAAATTCAAAAGAGAAGAAACCCAAAGGATCCACAAACAAGCCCAGGGATCAACCCTTTGAGAGTTGGACGTGTGGAAATAACATTGAGATATAATTTTTCTCCCACAAGATTTGCAAAATTGAGAACTATAAGAACGGCACCATCTAACTCTGCTGACGATGTAGGGAAATCGTTATTGTCATCCACTGGGGGATGGATTTGGTCAGTCTTCAAAGGACAACGCAAGTATTTATATTGATATGGTCAACGTGCTTCACTTTTGACCCATCATTTTCTCTTCCTGGTATCAAATCTAAAATAAGCTCATATGGGGAATAAAACACACTGAAAGTCACCAAGCTTTTTGCGTACCTTTGTACTTGGTATTCAAATATGAGGGGAAACGCCTTGACGTTCCTTACCAGGGGAAGGGTTACGGCACCCTACGTCCATATCGTGACGTACTACAGCACGTTCTCTCATTGGCCAACCCCTCTAGACGCCTCAAAGGTAGCTATAGTGTGGTGACTGTCTCCCTTCAACTTTAAATATAGCATCTCCAGACTTTTATTTGAAAATGATATGCACATATGAATATATGTGTATGCATATATACAAATTTGTACATATATACATACAAGTATATGCGTATACACATTGATATATGCAAATATATATGCAAATGAATAATTTTCCTTTGTATACATTTTTCTAAACACGAGACATTTTATGAGCTATGTATATTGTTTTGTAGTTTGTATTTGCGGGTTATTCATAGGTTGTGGAGATATACCAATAATAACCCATACAGTTTTTCCCTTACTTATATTAACCTTGGTTTAAAAAAGACTGATGACTGTAGGCACGGGGAGTGGTGTCTGCGTGTGTGTGCACATGTATGCATGCACGTACACGTGCTTGTGTCTGTGTAGCTTATTTTTTAATCGTTAATCTAAACTTGAATTCCTGGGATAAACCCAAATTAATCATGTGCATTTTCCTTATTTGTTTTCACTTGGTAACTTCGTTTGCCGATCTTTTGTTTAGAATGTTTGTATTCACATTTAAGAAAGAGATTGGCTTGTGGCTTTCTTTTCTACCACTGTCCTGAGTTTTCGCTGCACTATTTTAACAGTCATCTTTCTGTATAATAGTTTCCACATGTTCATTCATTCTGAGTGGCTTTAATGAGCTCTGTGTTAATGGGCCTCGCAGTTGAAATGTCACGCACTGCTTTGAACAGTGAGTGCTAAAAGGTGGAAAATAATAGTGTCTATTTTAAGTCTCAAGGTCTTTCAGTGACAATAGGAATAGGAGAGGGCAAAACGGAGTAATGAGGAGAGGACTTTGCATAGCAGGATCTGGGTTAATTAATTTACCCCAAATTAATCTGAAAAGAGCGGAAAATGGACTTCAGGTGCTTCCACTTACATGCATGTATTTTTAATTGCTAAGCTTTTTGTTGGAAATTGGCTTTATCTCTCTATATAACTAATCTAGTTATTTTAATGAAGGTGTGCTATAAACCTGAAGGCACAACAGAATATAGTAATTTACTCACTTTAATCCAGTCATCCTTTTATTTAAACAAATGATAAACATTGACAACAAGGTGTAAAATATGAAATAAAATGGAGGGGAAAGACTTCTAAATCGGTATTGTTCCAGCAGTGATAAAGTCACTTTCTTCTCCACGCTCTGCCAAGATGTCACCTATGTCACTTGCAGTTATGCTTATTTTTACTTAGTTCTTTGTGACCCTTGTACTTAGGACTTGGAGCAGTCCTCAGCCCCGGAGTCCTGAGCATTTTCAGATATCTCCGTGCTAGCAGGGGAAATCTGAAGTGTGCTCCACGAATTCCAAAAAGTAGAAAAAATAATTGACACAGTACCTGAGCATGATATGAAGATTCACCACTGTGTTTGTAGCACTTTCTAAGAAACATTCTTCTGAATAGATCACAACCCAAGACAGTATGAAAGTGAAGAGAGAAGGTGACTGTGCATGATGTCTCAGCAGTAGCGGCCCTAGGGAATCACAGAACTCCTCACCGGGTCCCTTTCACCTCAGTTTCTGACATGGACGACTTCACCACAGGTCCTAAAAGTGCTAGAAACTGCCGAACTTGATGTGTTCACCCACTATGACACATGAGAGATTTGGCTGTGCCGAAATAGCTAGAAACAGGCACCAGTGGAGCAGAAGCTTCTTGAAGGCAACAAGGGCTCTTTCCATGCCGTTTCCCCGCACCCAGCACGATGCCCTCCCCAGGCTGGGTGCTCAGTGTTAGCTGTTCGAGTGGCTGACATGTGTCTGGACAGCAGGGGCCATACCATTAACTTCCCTGGGACATCTTCCTCTAAGCGCTGGTCAGGTAAGTGAAGTCGATTTAAGCAGATACTTGATTTCCAAAGTAGAAGAAAACCGCTTCATTTGAATGCATAACTCAAGGCAGAAATAATGACAGCAAGTATTCCTGGTGAAGCATATGGTGTAAAATGAAGATTTAAAAATACGTCAAA
>NW_017731724.1:449552-452193 GCF_001890085.2 Hipposideros armiger
CTCACAGATGATTTCAGCTAAGAAATGAGCGTGTGGTTCAGGGAATGAAGGAACTAGCTGGCGTGGTATGGACATGATGCTTCTGAGCTCAATGTCATGGCTACAGTTAGCTCATGCCTTCTGAGGTAGGGGTCAGGGCTGGAACGTTGGTTTATTCAGGAGAAATAGGCTAAAATTTTTTTTAACTTACCCTGGTAGGAAGCGAGATATCTTTAATGCCTTCTCCTCAGTGAAGTGACAAGATAAATCATGTTTTCGGGCAATTTATGTTCTAAATTTTGCAACTTGTTTATGACTTTAAGATGGAGAAGATTTCTTAAAAATATTATCCTATATTTTTTCACAAGTGTTCCATAGTTTTGTCTTTAATGTTAATACAACATATTCTATCTGGAGGTTTTTTTGAACAGCTTTCACCTAGGGTACTGATCTAATTTTATTTTCTTTATACAGTGAGCACTTTTACCCAGCCTAGTGATCTTGATTCATGGTGTCTGGACACCAGACAGCTGTGGTTTGCAGCCCAGACTCCTTCCATCTTTCATGCTGGTCTATTTATCTGCATCTTCCAGAGTGCCAGACTTTGCCTTTGTAACATCTTCTATATAGTAGAATAAGCTCTCTCTTTTTCTTTTTCAGAATTGGTTTATAAATCTAGAGAGATTTATACTGTCATAAATTTGAAAACTGTCCAATCCACCCCCAAATCTTTTTGGTTTCTATCAGAGTCACACTATTTTTTTTGGTGTTTGGTTTGGGAAGGATGGCTATCATAACAATGTTTGTCTGTGCACAATTTATTTACTCTTTTATTTAACTGACTTAAAACTTACTCTCTAAAGAGCCAATATTCCGAAGGTAATTCCTGGCTAGGTGATAATGTAGTGTTTTTACAAACATTGTCTTCTCTCATTTTTGTAATTACATTTTCTGATTTGTTTTGATCTTTGCAGCCACTTTGTACTCACATTTTATCATTTGTCTTTGTTGATTCTCCTGAGTTTTACATGCCTATCTAAATACCCCCTGCAGATGACAATGTTTGCCTTTGTTCTCCTATTCCTTATGATGCTTATTTATTTTTCTTTTCACAACAGTATTGCATAAAAGTATCTAAAGTGGAAATCTTTATAGATTCGGTGCATTATAATTGGAAAAAAAATAATAGAAGCAAGATGCAAGTGATCAACCTGGAATTTATATTTGTTTCTTATATTATTGACCAATGACTTATCTAAAATATCCTAGTAACTCCTCAAATCAACATGGATAAAGAAACATGATCAAGTAGTTAATAAATCTGCAAAGGAAACTCTTAGGTAAAAAATCATAATACCCAATAAGTTCGAGCATCTCCTCATATGCTTATTAATTATGAGATAACAGTATATTGAAATGTGAAATAACACTGTATATCTCCCTATTGCTAAAGTTTAATAAAGTTAGAGACAAAAATTTTGTCAAAAACATATGGAAACAAAGTTTTAGTGGGACCCTGAACTCATACAGCAATTTTGAAGAAAAATTCAAACATTTAATAATTGAGGTATATGTTTAACTTAAAACTCAGTGGTTCTATCACCAAGGTATGCACTCAAAAGGGCCTCTGAGCAGATAATTCATTGTGCATAGTGGAATGAAAGAGGGTAATATCTGATCTACAGCAGGCATAAACCATGACCCCCCCGTCAAACCTGGACATCTGGTTACTCTCCCCATAGACACCTAAAAGTTAAAAAGACATCTAAAGAATGCTAATTTCATCATTGCTTTTAATAATGAAAAATGGAAAAGTCTAGATCTATCGATAAATTAGTGAACAAATAACTCCTGGTATGTAAGTATCTTCAGATATCACAGAACAGTCCAAAGTAGTACATGTTATGTACATATCAATATAGATTTATCTCCAAAGCAAATTTGGAATGAAAATGTGATATTTTATATATGGATTATACATGTATATGAAATATATAAATCAAAACCAACACTGTTTGCTCACTAGTTATATATACATAGTGTCCCTGTCTGGATGGGTTGCTATAACAAAATACCATAGACTGAGGGGTTTAAAGAACAGAAACTTATTTTCTCACAGTTGTGGAAGCTGGAAGTTCAAGATCAGGGTGCCCGCAGGGTCAGGGTCTAATGAGGGCTCGTCCTGGCTTGCCGGGTCGCTGCGTTGCCGTGTGCTGTTATAATATACAATCTGTCCTCAGTGTGCATGCCTGGAGAGAGAGGGCAAGGCCTCACTCCACCTCTTGGTATAAGGTCACCAATCCTACTGGATTAGGTCCTACCATTATGACCTCATTTAACCTTAATTACCTCCTAAAAGCCAATGGTCGCCTGTGGGTTAAGGCTCTGACCTGTGAATTGGGTGGGGGAAAACATTTAGTGCATAAAATGTAGCAAATTAATCTATTTACATTCATTTATTGTAAGTTTATTTTCTGAAGGGTTTTTAGGGAAACAGTTAATTATGTTAACACTAGTTGTTGACATATAAGTCTATAGTACATGGGAAGTCGACTAGAATTACATATATTTGAGTTACTGTCCACGTGGAAAGGATAATAAAATTAAGATGCAGATAAAAGAGACAAAAAAACAAGGCTGTCCATGGACTGAGAGATGACAG
>NW_017731724.1:452709-454845 GCF_001890085.2 Hipposideros armiger
TTAGCTGTTCGAGTGGCTGACATGTGTCTGGACAGCAGGGGCCATACCATTAACTTCCCTGGGACATCTTCCTCTAAGCGCTGGTCAGGTAAGTGAAGTCGATTTAAGCAGATACTTGATTTCCAAAGTAGAAGAAAACCGCTTCATTTGAATGCATAACTCAAGGCAGAAATAATGACAGCAAGTATTCCTGGTGAAGCATATGGTGTAAAATGAAGATTTAAAAATACGTCAAAGGTTTCTGTGAGCACTGCTGAAGTTACACATGGATGAGAGAATAAGAGGGCGGAGAGAGGGCGCACGAGTGCTTGGTTCATGATAGATAAATCTGAATTACCTCTCTTCTTTCTTCAGATCCTGGACAATGCTGGCAACTGTCTAAATCTTTGGTCATTTGAGTTCCAGCTTTTTAAAAGACCACTCCATCCATAGCATCAGTTTTGGACCAGGATGTCCAAAAGGCCCTAGATGACACTTGAGCTTCTGATAATGTCCATTGCCCCCGATCTCCCAGCTGTGCAGAGCAGCTCCAGTTTCCACACTATGCTCAAAGCCTGAAGCTCACAGGGCTGACCCAGGAGCCATTTTCCTGTCTGCTCCTCCAGACCTACGCAACCCATGCAGGGAGCCATCTTCAGATGGCAGTTACTCTCACGGAAGCCATGGCCCATTATAGACAGGACTCCAGAGATAAGAAGTCCCTCATCCCATCACCAGTCCCTCCTTCAAACAGGAATCCTGGGACTGGAAGACTCTTCATGGGGCTCCCACAGCCGAGTAACACCATCAGCATCTCCTGCCTCAGGCGATAGGATGATGGTGACACCACTAAGATGCACGGCCACTGTCAGCTAATGGACTGTTGGCTAGTTTGCACAGAAACACAATTAATACAATAAGCTGTGCATATCATATTGTTTGCAAGTCAACTTTGAAATAATAACTGATCTGCTCTGACTAAAATGAAAACAGTTCATGCTGAACAATTCATATGCGAAGATGATGAACATATGTTTCTAATTTGAGTGAAAAGAAAAGCAAAAATACACAAATTTAGCAAATCTTAGTTCTTGACAACTACTCACAGATGATTTCAGCTAAGAAATGAGCGTGTGGTTCAGGGAATGAAGGAACTAGCTGGCGTGGTATGGACATGATGCTTCTGAGCTCAATGTCATGGCTACAGTTAGCTCATGTCTTCTGAGGTAGGGGTCAGGGCTGGAACGTTGGTTTATTCAGGAGAAATAGGCTAAATTTTTTTTTAACTTACCCTGGTAGGAAGCGAGATATCTTTAATGCCTTCTCCTCAGTGAAGTGACAAGATAAATCATGTTTTCGGGCAATTTATGTTCTAAATTTTGCAACTTGTTTATGACTTTAAGATGGAGAAGATTTCTTAAAAATATTATCCTATATTTTTTCACAAGTGTTCCATAGTTTTGTCTTTAATGTTAATACAACATATTCTATCTGGAGGTTTTTTTGAACAGCTTTCACCTAGGGTACTGATCTAATTTTATTTTCTTTATACAGTGAGCACTTTTACCCAGCCTAGTGATCTTGATTCATGGTGTCTGGACACCAGACAGCTGTGGTTTGCAGCCCAGACTCCTTCCATCTTTCATGCTGGTCTATTTATCTGCATCTTCCAGAGTGCCAGACTTTGCCTTTGTAACATCTTCTATATAGTAGAATAAGCTCTCTCTTTTTCTTTTTCAGAATTGGTTTATAAATCTAGAGAGATTTATACTGTCATAAATTTGAAAACTGTCCAATCCACCCCCAAATCTTTTTGGTTTCTATCAGAGTCACACTATTTTTTTTGGTGTTTGGTTTGGGAAGGATGGCTATCATAACAATGTTTGTCTGTGCACAATTTATTTACTCTTTTATTTAACTGACTTAAAACTTACTCTCTAAAGAGCCAATATTCCGAAGGTAATTCCTGGCTAGGTGATAATGTAGTGTTTTTACAAACATTGTCTTCTCTCATTTTTGTAATTACATTTTCTGATTTGTTTTGATCTTTGCAGCCACTTTGTACTCACATTTTATCATTTGTCTTTGTTGATTCTCCTGAGTTTTACATGCCTATCTAAATACCCCCTGCAGATGACAATGTTTGCCTTTGTTCTC
>NW_017731724.1:458925-483135 GCF_001890085.2 Hipposideros armiger
AAAAAAAAAAAAAGAAAATGGGAATAGATATGGAAGACATAAGGTAATTTTTATTCCTAAATTATAGATTTCTGCAAATGAAACAGATATTTTTAAAGATACATTAAAAATTTCTCCAGAAATTATAGAGCACTGAACCAATTTATCAATTGATAACATCATATTTCATGGTGTTTTGATTCAGAATACTAAACACCAGCACATATTCAAGTTCAATGATAAAACTTCAAGGAAAAATTCTTGAGGCATCCAGGGAGAGTCAGTCTGGTCTAATTGTCTAGATTAGAACATTGGTCTAGGGGTAATGCCCATAAAGCTCTGGGTGTGTGTGACTTGAGGATACTCTGCAAAGCCAAGCCTAAAGTAGCTCTGGGAACATTCAAGAAGCCCTTGAAAACAAAACTGACTTAAAAATGAAATTCTTCCAATTAGCAATAAATCAAAACAAATGCTTTAGAAATTGAGGAGCCATAAAAAGTTGAATAATGAATTCATTTAGAAATGGCTAAAATATATTCACATGATATTTTAAAAAGAGTAGAAATCAAATTAGCATTAACGCTACATTTATATAACATTTACAAAGCTCAGGAAATTATAACTATGGAAGGTGAACACTCTATAATGACCATAGATCACTCCAACTATTGATTGCATTAAACAAAGAAAAATGAAAGCTAATATGCCAAAATATATTTATTCTAGGTGTAGGGAATATAAGTAAATCTTTATACTCAAACATTTTTAATTTCTAACGATAGAAATGTAGATTATTTAGTTTGGTGGTGAGGAGAAAACTTTGTCAGTTTTAAGAAACAGATGTTAATATATAGAATTTCTTACAGTAGAACAAATGAAAGTGGGCGGAATGGTTAACAGTGATCTCATAGAAATTGGAAGTCACAAATATCTAAGTTGTAGGAATAAGTGGCATTAAATATGCTTTTTCCACTTTCCCACACAGACGTTAATAATATGTATCTATGCAGAATATGGAGGTAAAAGCTAACTATTTTCAACTTTGCAACTAGACAGTTAAATTTGCCTGAATGGTTTGGGAGTGAACCTTGTATCCTATGTCATGATATGATTCCTATCCACCATTGTGTCCCATGTCAGGTTGGTTACAGTGCTTTGGGGGATAAGAAAGTAACATACAAAGCCGCAATTCTTCCAAAATGACACTATCCTGTACCCAAGTATTACTATGAATAGTGTCGCCCATGGCTCCTCTAGGAGCAAGGACAGTGTTTTCAAAAGCCACTGTAAACTAACACTTCTATGGATAATTCTTATATTTGCCTAAATTCATTTTTTCATTCTCAGTGACCCGTGTGTGATCCTATTGAGATATTGAACTTTTAGAAGAAGTTTGGTATACCTCAATAGGATTAGCTCAACACCAGAATTAACCTCAATACTACTGCTCTCCTCTGTAAGTTTAAATGAATTAGTTTAATTTTTAGTGCATCTATTTATGTTTAAATATTTTGCGAAAAATCTCATTAATTTGCTTTCTTTCATTAAAAACAAGCAAACAAAAAAGTGTTTTGTTTTCCCTTTCAAAATCCACTCTGGAAAATGACTTTGGAATAGAGACTTAAGCACTTTTACTTCCTACCAATTTAAAAGAACTTTTATGCAAAGTTGCCTATTATAAGATATTCCTGGGTGTGCTAAGTGGCATAACACACGAGTGATTTTGAGGGACTATCGTAGGCAACAGTCTCACATGGCTTTACTCCCCAGTCCCCCTGCCTTATCTCCAGCTTCTTCCAGGGACCCTGTCCACCTTCCAAGCTGAGCTTGGGTCACTACTTGACCTTCATCCTAGCCACTATCACACCCCAAACGAGTTACCTGAAAGTGAACTCCCACCGCTCCTGGCGAGCTAAGGCAAACATAGAAGGCTGGAGATTCTCCTCCTTTCAAAAGCCTTTTCCTTTCATTCCAGCCCCAATCATCTCCCCTTTTTACGAATTTCTAGAACATTCACAGTTACCCCAATGCAGCCGAGTTCCAGGTCCTGTGGTATTTTTTTTAGTCTGTGCTGTTTCTAGTGGGGCATCCAGGTTTTTCTTGTCTGCCTGACTAGCTAGATCATATCAAGAACAGGACAGGGCCGGGTCTCTGTGCCTTTTGGGTACCTGCAGCTCTGAGCACAGAGCTGGGGTCCTCGGTGTCTTAGCAGGTCTTCCCCGCACAATCGCGGCCAGGATGACTCTGAACTAAAAGCACCCCCCTCGCCTGGGGATCTACCAAGGCTCTCATTTGAATTTATGAGATAAAATAATGCCAGAACCCAAATGACGCACCCAAACACCCATTTTAGGTAACATGGGAGGCTCCAATCTTCACTGACAAATCTGTAGCTCAAAATAATGACCCAAGAATTTTAAATTAAAAAATCATGCTCATTGGAGAAATGTTGTATCATATTTTAAGGCAGGTGCATTATGTCCCCTTTAAAATCCGATATTCAGTAAGGATGCAATTTTATATTTGCTTGTTTATAGATTCTGAGCGTGGTTTATAAAAAAATAGGAGAGTGAAGGAGTCAGAAAATATGAACAATTTCCCCCTGGACAGGAAAAACAAAACAAAACAACCCTGGGGTAATATGCCACATATGTCACCATAATGTCAGGCAAAAGTATGTTAAAATTCACAACATTTGTAAATGATGAGTCTTTTCACTTATTAATCTAGATTTTTCCTCCCTCTGGGAAAGTTAATCTCACAGATTTCAATGGGGAAGCATATTTTGAAATAAAAAAGGACACCATTTTATCCCCTTCCGAAAAGCTGTCACACGATTCTCTACATGAGCAAAAACACTCACATTACCGCAGACTTGAGTTTGCAGGTTGTAAGTGTTAACTTTTAAAAAGTAATCCATTTTTAACTTTTTAAAGTTATTCTAGAATTCATTCTTTCTTAAGAAAAGACACTTTAAACCATCTGAATAATATCTTGGAAAATACAGCATCCTAAAATCTTTATAGAGATTTTTTTCTCTGTTCTTCATACATATTTGAGATTCTAAGGAAATAATAGAACATATTCAATCAACAGCAGTGATTTGTTAAGTACCTACTGTGTACCAAGTGTTACATTGGATGTTGGGGACACACCAGTGAGCCAGACATCTGTCTTCTTGGGAGAGACGCCATGTAACCTGTAATCACTGTAAAGCTCAAACACATTATAATGGGAGATGTGCAGGCAACTGAGGCATCTCAGCAGGGCTGACTCAACCTGGTCTGGAGATCCGAGGAGGGAGCATTAATAAAGGAATATTTAAACTGACCCCTGAGCTGTCAGGGAAAGGTGGTGAAGGGGAAGCCTGTCCCGAGGGAGGATGCAACAAAAGTGGGGTAAGGTCAGCAAGTACGTACGAATCCTGGAGAGGAAGGGTCAGCCTGGGGACTTGAGAGAGCCACGTAGCTTATATATAATCTTCAGAGCGATGGGAGGCCATTGAAGAGTTGAAGTACTGTAATTACATTTATGAATGTCTCTCTGGCCACAGAGACGAGAGAGGCAGAACCGGAGGCACGAGACACGTCAGGGAGCTGGGTCCAGAGTCCAGGGAAATGGTGGCTATAGATCCCGCCAAGAACTGGATGGGAAGTGGGTCGATGCCAGGGATATTCCCAAAGTAGAGCTAACATTGGATGACTGTGTGAACTTGGCATGATGGAGACCCCATACCGCTGTGCGGGCTGCACTGAAAACCCACGCTGTCATTGCCACCACGTGTACATGGAGGCCTCTTCACCAAGCTGTGCAGTATGGCAGAACCCGAGAGCCCAATGTGAAAAAGCGTGTCTTGCTCTCTGTCCTGGGCAAATGAAAACTGGTGCCACTGCCTGGAAGGCAGGAGGAAAATGAGGGTGGGTGATGGATAGATGTGTAGTGGTAGCAGTGATCAGGACAAATGATGAGATCTGTGTTAAACAGCTTGTGTTTGAACAAACGCGAAAGCTACTAGTGCATATGTGTCTGCTACTCCAGATATTGACATAATAATGTATGTTTGAGAAATCCTGGTATTCAGAAGTCAATGAAAACAAGAGAGTATCCTGAGATTAGACATAGTGTGTAGGGACTGGACAATGTTTAAAATTTCCACATTTATTGGTAAGGGAGAAGCAAGGGGTGAAGAGGTGGGAGAAGTAACTCACAGACCAGGAAAGGCTGGTGGCACAGGGTCCACAGAATGGTGGGAAGAAGGGGGAAAGTAGCTGAATTAGAAAAGCAGGAAGTGTCCATGGGTGTGATGACATAAAGGTGACCTTGATTAGAATGGTTGCATGGGAAAAGGGGCAGAATCCAGGTGGCAATGACTTGAGGATGAAGTAGAAAATGCAGAAATAGAGACAGGAGGTGTAGACGACTCTTTCATGCAGATTAATTGAGGACATTAGGGCAAGTAGGACAACAGCAATGGGAAAGGTAGAGTAAAGGGAAGTTTTAAAAATGTAAAACAGGGGTAATATTTTTTAGGAGGTTAAGCAAGCAGAATTGAAGCGATTAGCTTCCTGTCAAAGCAGATATATACCATTCTGTGTAGTAAGAGAGCGTTACCCCATTTACTTACCATTTCTTTTTCCACTTGAGCTCGCTCAAATCAAAAGGATATAAACTGAGACAGAAAGATGTTCGTTCAGAGAAGAAATTTTTCAGAAACATCTTGAAAATTCATATGTGCCCTAATGCAATTACTATTTTATCACTTTCTGCAGTTCTTTTTCCCTTTTCAATTTACTTGTTCGGTGGCTTATAAAATATTAATGTTAGTGGTATAGGAAACTCAAATAGTGATACATATGTAGTGAGAAAAGAATATCCATCTTATAACAAGTTAGTTATAGGAGCCTGAAGCTGGATTTCGAAGCAGTAGCTGGATTCTTGAAAGAAGGGCCCTCTGCTATGCATTCACAGCCTGGTAGCCAGGAAGTCCACGAGGAAATAGTTATGTGTATAAAAGATTCAAGCTTATGGCTTGTTTTAAAATCTCAAATTATATAGAAAACTTAGCATTGATAAATAACCCATAATTTTCAGGACTTTTGTTTTAACAAACTTTTAGGACAATCTTCACAGACGAATAAAGCTTTCTGTTTCTTAAATAATCAATTACATCAAGGTCTGAAAATGTAATGTAGTCTTATGGGGGTTTATGTATTTGTCATATTTATGCTTGAACTAAGGTGCATATATGTATTACATATGTTATTTTCAATTTATTCATTATTTTCAAGGTATTATTAAATTACAGATTTGCTCAATTTTAACATAGTATTGTGGATTTCAATGTTTTTTTTCCCTTTTAATTACTGCTGTAGTCTGAATGATATGCCCCTTAAAATTTGTATGTTGAGACTCTAAGCCTCAGTGTGGTGGTATTTGGAAATGGAGCCTTTGGAAACTAATTAGGTTTTGTTAAGGTCCTGAGGGTGGGGCTCCCATGATGAGACTATTGCCATTAGAAGAAGAGGCCCCAGAGAGCTTGCTTCTTCTCTCTCCACCTGTCGCATGTGAGGACACAGTGAGAAGCAGCCATGTTGAAAAGAGCTCTCCCCAGAAACCAACCATGCTGCACCCTGGTATCTAACTTCCAGCCCCCAGAACTGTGAGAGAATAATTATCTGTTGTTTTCGTCACCCAGTCTATGGTATTTGGCTATGGCAGCCTGAGAAGATTAATACAATCACTGACCATGCAGGTAATCTAAATCCTAAATTAGACTATAGAGAGACGTTATGGCTAACAACTCTAGGTCAGGGTTCCTCCACGTTGGCACTATTGGTATTTCAGGTCAGATAATTCTTTGCGCATTGTAGGATATTTCACCATTCCTGGTTTCAGCCCAATAGATGACAGTAGCATCCCTTTCCCCAAGTTGTGACATAGACACAAGTGTCACCAAATTGTTAACGGTTCCCTGGGAGGGAGTGTCCTCCCATCTCCTGCACCCCTACACCTGTGGAAGAATCATTGTCCTAGGTAACATTTAAAGCAAAGAAACCCACTTAGCTTAGTCTCAAATAATACTCTCTTTACATTTCTATTCTCATGTCCATGAGCCCTGGTTAGACTAACAATAAACACACATCCTTTTCGAAAAGAAACTGATATAAAGTGCAAGATCATAAAATTTAAACATAATTATAAAACTAAAGTACATTTTTATTTATTAATAAATTTTCTTATTAAAAAAGTTTTTAAAGTACACTTAGAAATACAAATAGAATTGTATTTGCTAAGTAGCTGCCCATATGCAGGTATCACACTGTTTGAATTTTCAGTTATGAATTGAGCCCAAGTTGAAGAAAGAACTTCTTTGCTTTCAAGGTCGGTTTTGCTGTTTGGTTTTATAATTATAATCATCCTTGTTCTCTCTGTATCTCACACTGTGAGAAAATCTAGATGGATTCAGCATCCCTGCTCAGTTTCTTTAAGTGTGTAAACCTTTTTGCTAAAGAAATTTTGAGAACTAAAAGTGAATATCTTTTGAAGAAATAAGGGGAAAAATGTGAAGTGTTTATAATGAGCACATCAGTCTAAGAAACCCCTCAGAAAACTCCCAGTTCTATCATGTAATATGGAAGTCCTCAGCCTCAAGTCCATGGGTCACAAGGGTGTTCGTGAACGGACAGGACAGCAAGGGCCTAAGGCCGCACTGAAATTCCACAGCAGGCCGTGGGTGTGCAAGCGCTTTCCACAGATGGGAGCCACTAGTCTTGATCAGGTTCTCAAAGGGGTCCAACATGGAAATGAAACACAAAACAAAACACAGGTGGCAACTGAGTGAAACAGTAATATGAGCTTAGCTACTAAATTCATCCTGAAGTGTTCTCTAATTGCTTAAGCTTTTTCTGCCGTTTTGTTATAGAAATGGTTCCTAATTGCTCTGAGGCATAACTAAATAATAGCATTTTATTCTTGAGGACATGTGATCTTGACATAGTTATTCATCTTATCCATGAACATTGATTGAATGACTAGCACTCAGCTGAGACCCCAGTAATCAGAGAGGATGCTGGCTTTCCTAGGCTGGGAGTGGCAGGTGGTAAATGTGTGTGCCCACGGCAAGTGTCACTAATCCTACAGTCTTCCACCAAGACCAGGCGGGCCCTGGAGGCTCTCCATCACATCAGCCCTGTCAGGGAAGATGAAACCTACCTGCCTTGTCATTCCTGATAGCCTTGCCCTTCCTCCATGGCGCTCTCCACAGACCATCCAAGATCCTAATACACAAAGCTGATAACACTTTCCCGCTTAAGTTGTTTCCATCCATCTGAGGAGAAAGACCCTAATCCTTAACCTGACTAGAGGAAGCTACATGACTGTAAACCATTTCCTCTCCATCTCCTGGCTCTCTCAGTGAGGGCCGATTTCCCTAAATCCCTGTGATCCTCTGAATGTAATTGTACTGGGTGAAACCAAGACCCAGTTCCTTCCAGTTGTAATTTTATGAGTGCTGGAAAACAGATGTCTACTCTCTGGGTAAATAGGAATGTTAAACCACATAAATACACACAGTAACTGGGATGAATCTCAAGGGAATTAGGCTAAGAGGGGAAAAAAATGCACAACCAGTGATTTGCATATGGTGTGATTCCATTGATGTATCATTTTTAAAATGACAAAATTATAGAGATGGATAACAGGACAGTGGCTGCCAGGGGTTAGATTTGTGGGACGCTTGTGGTTGTTAAGGGGTAATGCAAGGGAGTTTCTTTAAAGCGATGTTCTAGATCTTTCTCTTGATTTTGTTGATGATTAATCAAATACACACATATGCTTAAATCTCATAGATCAATAACCCCCCCAAAAAATAAAATTACGGGCATGTAAAAAAACTGGTAGAAGTCTCAGTAAGGTCCACACCAGTTCTGATAGTATTGCACCAATCTCAGTTTTATGGTTTTTAAATTTTTTTTTTAATTGGGGAATTGTGGGAGGGGGACAGTGTTGGGGAATTGGGGAACCAACCAAGTTGTTGTTCTTCAATCTTAGTTGTGGAAGGTGCCAGTCACCATCTGCCCATCAGAAGCTCATGGCCTCTAAGCTCGAGGTGCTGAGTTGTCTTAGTTGCAGGTGGGCATAGCCACCATTCCATGTGGGAGTCGAGCCAGCAGCCTTATTGTTATCTGGGTGGCAGCTCAGCTCAAAAGAATTCAGTCTTAGTTTGCAGGTGGGCATAGCCCACCATCGAATAAGCAATCTTGTTGTTACATTAGCTAAGCCATCCTGACATTTGTTGGCAGGTTAGCAACAGCTCAGCTCGGGTGCAGTGTCACTGACCCATGTGGCAATCGAACTGGTGGCCCCGTTGCTCAGAACTCGTGCTCTTAAGCCAACTCTTAACTGACTCAGCCACTTGGCCAGCCCCAGTGTTATGGTTTTGACCATGAATTATGGTTATGTAAGAGGTTATCATTATGGGATGCTGAGTGATGGGTGGGTAGGAACCCTCTGCCCTATTTTTGCAAACACTTATGAATCTTAAGCTATTTCAAATAAAGTTATTTTGAAAATTGTCCCAGAGCTAAGGAATGTCATTGGAATTTTATAACAATGCAGTTCCTGATTCCAGTAGTATAATAGTAATATTTTTTATAATATTTAAGTGAAGAGTAAAAATAAGTTATAAATAGAAATCAAACAATTTTGTGATTGGAAAATAAGACTTGAGTATTTTCAATACTTATTAAAAAAAGGGAGATTATAAATACTGTGTTGTATTTATTCTCTCAAGAAATTACACAAGAAAATATTGTCTCTAAGGAAAGGTAGTTGAAGGAGCTCTACAGATTACTTCATGAAAACAATGCATACAGTTCTTTTGAAAATGGTATTTTTAAATAACCTGTGATCACTTCTGTTGCAATAATTTACAGGGATTTTCATGTTAGAGATGGAGAACCTATCAAATTCATTATCCACCACACGTCTGAAAGTAGCAATTGCATAAAATTACATACTATAAGATTCTATATTTTGTTTTTGCAGCCAGTTTTTCCTCTTGAACATTTTGCAGTAATTCTTTCTCTCTCAAATGGGTGCCTTCATCATTTACAACAAAGCTTCTGTGTTCAGTCAGCCCAGGGAATCTGAGGGGCTCGCGTGTGGTTCATTTTCAATGTCTGTGTGTTGGAACACCCACCTGATGGTCCATTAGCTGCACCTGGCACTTCAGTCACTTGGAGCACCACCTGCCATGCTGACATGCTGGCATCCTCCCACATGGCAATTGGATTACAAAGTTCTCCTCTCCATTAACGGAGTTCAATGATTTCTCTTGAGACACATAATTTCTTCAACTGATGTTAAAGCACCTTCCCACACCCTCACACACCCCTGACACACCCCTCACACACCCCCTCACACACCCCTCACACACCACCTTAGCATATGACGAATGGAATGATAGATTCCAAACATTCCTCCCTAGTCTTCAGAGACACGTGTTGTCTAGAAAATTACCTTTATTTTATAGAAACTGGCCTTTTCTGTTCTCTTTTCTCCTGCAGTGCCTATGGAATTGCCTGTTTTGATACAATTAATTGGCCAACTTGGAGAGAAATGACAGGATATTTAATGACAATATGTGGGAAGACATTATAAACAATGAATAGACAAGGTGATACATTTATTATTGCCTAATTGTTAAGGACATTGCTCATTCTGATTCCTTTGGCATTCTGACTTTTTTTTTTGCACTTCTTGTACTTCTTACCCCCAAGGCAGTGAAATGTCAGCATCATTATTATGAAATTATGTATATGAATAAGACCTTTCCTCTCAACCCTCATCACCTGACAGAGGCAGTTCATGGCTCTACACCCATAGTAATTGTTTCTAAATGACAGAAGACAGTGAGATTTTATCGCCCCTTAAAATTAAATGTAAAATAACTTTTGATTCCCTATGTTAGAAGTTCCCCAAACAAAAATCTACTCATATTTGAATAGCAAGACTGTGAGGCTAGATGTTTCTATACACACACACACCCTGGACTTTTCTTAAATTAGTTAAGCAGTGATATTTGTGTAATAGTCCCCTAGAACACGTTAACCACGGGCAATCAAAGGCACATTATACTTCCACAGTGTCGCTTGGTTGAAAGGCACATATTCATTCTCGTAGTTTCTCTTACCATCTGGATGCCTTAACCAATCCAAACCTCTGCCTTTGTTAGTCCACAAAATACAAGTATTCTTGCAGTCGGCTAAATAGCAAGGTTCTGAGGTGAAGAGGGGTGAAAATCACTGCCCCTCCTTCTCCTCTTTTACTAAAAGGGTTATCTTGGTAGCCATGCCTTTGCATCATTCTCTTGCGTTAGGTGTGATTTGAGGTGAGGGTGATACTTGGGAAGAAGTTACATATTGGTCAAACTGAAAATAGTGTCTATATTTCTGAACTGACGTCATCTGAGAATTCGTGGGAGGGAACAAAGGAGGACAGGGTCCTCTCACAAACCCACGCAGGACCTCACATGACACGCCCATGTGCAGTGTGAAGGTCCAGGGTTTCAGATGGGATGGCAGAAAGGGGCAGTCAGACACTGAGAGGGGGTGTCATGGACGCATTTGAACAGGTTGCGCTGTGACAGCTAATCTAGCACCTCGAGGCTTTGCATAGGAGTTTCTCCACAGGTCAGACAATCGTCAAGGCATCTGTTGACCCAAAGATCCAGGCATCCTTCATCTTGTCATGCTGCCACCTCAGCATGTGGCTCTTAGGCTGCCACTGGTAGGAAGAGAGGTTGAGAGAGAGTGACACTCAGTAGGTCTTTAATGTTCAGGCTCAGAAGACACATGGTCACTGTTGCTTGTATCACACTGGCCAGATTAGTCAAAACACCCTACCCAAAATCGAGGAGGCTGGAAATGTGGGTGAAGGTATGGCTCCCCAAAGAGCAGGGGCTGTTTCCGATGCACCAGATCAAATGCTTTGCCTGGGGTGCTTCCATCCAGAGGTTATGTGTGGTGTGTCAAATCCACCCTATTTCTCCCTATTTTTCTGTTCTATGTGAAGTAAGAAAGGTGGTCGTGCAAATTGGAACTGAGGTGACATTTTTCTCATTTGTGATAACTGTGTTCTCTAGGAAATACTAATTCACCTGAGGTTATGAAAGATTTGAAATTTAAGGACAGCAGACAAGGTGTGGGAGGTCTGGGGAAGAGTTATAGGGTTGTCTCATAGGGTAAGTGTCTTTTTGAGTTTTGTTCACGAGTCCACACTTGAAATGAGTCTGGCCAGGACAGGGAGACATGGTTTTCTATGCAAACTCTTAGCTGTGTGTGTCTTCAGTTCTGGGAAACTCTCCTCTGTCATTTGTTTGGCCACTGTCTTCTCTTCATTCAGTGTTTTATTTCCTTGTGACACTCTTGATAGACAGATGTTGGATGGTCCACTCTTTCCTTGTGTCTTAACTTTTGTTTCATTCTGTCAGGTTAATACCCTTGCTCTGTGTTGTGAGAAAAGTTCACTTTCCAGCTCACTAATTTTCTTTTTTATATTTAAGCTACCTATTACATTTATATTTTATTATAATTTTTAATTTCCACATATCTGTATGAATCTCTCTTGGATACAATATTTTCTTTAGTCTTTCTGAGATGATGATTATATTAATTCTAATGTCTACTTTGCTTCTTCTTAGAACCTTGCTTCTTTTTTCTTTAACAGGTAGACCATCCCCTAACCTTTTTCCACTCTTTGATCCATTCCACCACATCTCAAGGAAACCTATGGACAAATGCCCGCCAACCCATACTCCAATATGACATATACTTCGTACATATGTCACATACCAAAATAGGACTATTTTATGACTGTTGTGTTTGTTTGCTCATGTTACACATTTATATACAAATATGTCAATCCATTTATATTTCTTCTAACTACCTTCTAGTTTTCCTCACATATTCCATAGATCTTTATTTTGCTTGAGTCGGCCAGTCTCTTTGTAAAACTTCTTTCACTGTCCTTTGCACATACGATGTTTTTTTACTTACAGCTTATGACCTAGAAACTCACATGCTGTCAGTGTCAGGACTTCAAAAACACCTGTTGGTATTGGATGGTTTCCTCTCTTGTGACCTTCCAGATTTGGATGCTGTTGTAAGATTTCTTCTAAGCTATTTTCAAATAATTAGCTGTAGCCTGTACTCCTCAACAGGCATCTTTCACCTTTCCACAAACTGATCTCTCTTTAACGCCATGTGTACGTGACTGTACACATGACTGGACATAAGACCAAATATTCTCTTGGCTTCTGTGTACTTCCTATCAGGGGTGGGTGTGACCAGCGACAGATGAGGTATGAAATGACTGCTCTTAAAACAACACTTGGTGGCTACCTTGTGCCCCAATTCTTAGTTGCTTATGTCGTGCATTCAGGAAGAGAGTGCTGAAGGGAAATTTGGTCTTAGCACATTATCTGAATGAACAGACAGCTTTCCTAAGAGCCCCTAAGGCCTCCCAGGTTGGGGCTCCACCTTTGCATGGTGCACTCTTCTCTTCCTCTATCTCCAAACTTCCCCAGGGCATCAGCTGGTTAGAACAGGACTTGACTTTTCTCTCTGGCCCCTTTCTGCTTCTCATCACAGTGCCACACTGGGATGGGGGAGGACTGGGGGAGTAAGCTGGCAGTGAACTTTCACCGACATATTTATACCTGGGGCGCAATTAGAGAGCGTGCATGCTGATCACTGACTCAACTGCTTTGTCTAATCTTAAGAAATAAGGTGGGCAATATTGTGATTTTCTTGTGTCTAAGACTAGTTTTAGGATCCATCATTAATTTAATCAGCTTTTTCTTGGGAGAAGAAATATACTACAAATAATATTATATCAATTATAAGGTACCATTCTAATTTTTAAAAATATTAAGTGCTTTTGGAAGTTGTGCCTTAGAATAAAGGGTGAGCAATAGTGAAATAAGGTCTCCTTTTGATTCATGATACATACTATACGAAATACCTAGTTACTATCTAAAGCCTGGAGTATCAAAGATAGGGTACAAAAAACACAACGATATTTAGTCAGGACTGGTTACATAATTTGTAGGGCCAACTACAAAATGAAAATGCAGACTTCTTGTTTAAACAGCAGAAAAAAATGAATACAGTACTAAAATGTATGTTTTTTTCCCTTTTATCCCACAGTATCTTTCTCTATTTTTACAATGTTTTTTGCATTTATTTAATGTCATTTTGATTAATGAAAATCATAAATTGTTAGGAAAAATTTTCATATTATGCAATGGTAGTGTTATATGCAATTATAAAAACATTTCATTCATTTGCAGAATCACCAAAATTACACAATTTGTTTCTCATAGCTCACACACACGTGCATACATTGTTCATATCACGACAATGGATACACTGCACAGCATTGAATCACCTGCTTTGGGGTTTTTGTTTTGTTTTCACTTCTTGATGTGTGTATGTTTTACCAGCATTCTCTACTTTGGGCTTATTGATGAGCAAGGAAGGACTAAAAGGAAAAGAAACGATGGACTATTCTATTTTTCTCTTTTCTCGTCATCATTTTTTAGCATAATTGGTTAGCTAGTACAAGAAAATAACATGAGTGAAAAATGATATGATAAGTTTCCTTCATCAACTGTGTTTTTTACAATAATATTACCTTCTCTCTGTATTTGAAGCAAGTTCTAGTTCAAAGCAAGGTCTGTTCAAATGTGAAGCATGGCCTCTCAGGGTTGTCAGTGCCTCCACTGACTAAGCTGTAGACATAACATGCTCACCTTGTGCTCATTGGAGTCTAGCTGAACCACCAGCATTGCAAGCCCACGAAACACGGCACTCCTCAAACATTCAGAGGCTGTATAGACACAGTCCTTACACCCTTCATGAGAATAACTCAGAAAGGATCACAGACCTAGACATAAAATGCAAAACTACAAAATGCTTAATAGGTAACACAGGACAAAACCTAGATGACCCTGGATTTGGTGATGACTTTTTAGATACAATGCCAAAGTTACAGTCCATGAAAGAAATCATTGATAAGCTTGGGCTTCGTTAAAACTACAAACTTGTGCGTTGTGAACGACAATGTCAAGTGAATGGGAAGACAAGCCACAAACTGGGAGAAAATATTTGCGAACGACACTTCTGATCAAGGACTCTTATCCAGAATATAAAAAGAACTCTTAAAACTCAACAATAAGAAAATGAACAACCCAGTTTAAAAAATGGGCCAGGAAAATGGCCAGGAAAAAACCCAGCATGCCTGTGGCACCTCTGCCAACTTAACATGTATTAACCTCAAACAGAGCTACAGGAAAAGATCACTGTTTAATAAAAAGCAGCAGACCCAGGCTCTTGTACTTTCAGGCTCACGCCCAAGCTTTAAAGAACCTAGTCCCTGTTTCCCCGTTTGCTGACGAATCAAAAGCAAAATGTCTTCCTGAGTCGGGGCTGAATTTTGCCCATCCTCCAGCATATTCTGCATGCCTACTTCAAAGAAAATTTTCCATGAGCTCAGCTCCCAAACCACCTACCTTCTGAATCATTTTCTGAGTATGAAATCTTAAAATAGAAGTAACTCTCCTGGCTTTAATTCTCCCTAAGAACTTTGGTGACCTTCAGGGAACATACGATATTGACCATATTGTACCTTATACATGTATTTAATTTTATGTACGGTTTGTATTCTAATGCAATGGTAAATGGAATACAAAACCAAAATGTCTTTTTTATTTTGGGGATACAAAGGTACCTAATTTATTTCTTTACACATAAAAGGGTACTGAACTAACAGGATTTTTTAGTGTGCACCTGATTTTCCTATAGCCTATATCTGTGTCCTATGCCTCAAAACGTTCTTTCTGGATACGTGATAAAATCTGTTTCCAGCCTAATTGCCACCAATTATATAATTGATATGAGAATATAAAAATGATCATTACTGTATTTAAATAGTAAAAAAAACCCAATAGTAGGCCAATGAGAACATCACCGTCCTTCAGGCCAACACTGATGCCTGCATCTGTCTCAGCCACATCCTTAATGAATAAATCCTTAACATCCTGAAGCCATATTCTTAAACTTATTTAAGAATGAGCTCACTTATTCTTAAACCCCGTGCTCAGCAGTTCTCTCTCCCAAGCTGCATCTCCAGGGCCGGCTGTTCACACTCAGGTTATTAGCCTCACCTCACCTGGAGTTCAACCAACTCAAGAAGGAGCCTCCTCGTCTAACTCGTTTCCCTCCAACTCCTCCCTTTCCCCAAACACACGACTTTCCCAGCCCACTCCCCTCACCTTGCTTAAAGCTTTGGCATCAACTTTTTTTAATTGTGATAATCATTTTTAAGGTATCCATGTTTTTCACCCCCGCCGCCATCCAGCCAGCAGGAGTGGACCCCTGTGCCTCGGCTGTGTGTACAAACAACATGGTTTATGCTGCACAACTGCTTTCTTTCTGGGGGTCAGGCATATTCCTACGTGCTAAGCAGAGAGTGCCCCCCTGAGCAGCTCCTTATGAAAACCCTCAGCACCAAGTCCCTAATGAGCTTCCATGATGGACAACACTTCACACACATTACCCCAACTCATTGCTGGAGGAATTAAGGCCACCCTGTGCGATTCATGTGAGAAGGTTGTTAGAAGCTCAGCCCTGGTTTCCTCCAGGCTAACCTCCTGCACCTTTGCCCGTGGCTGGTTTTGCTGTGTGTCCTTTCCCTGCACCACATCTCAGCTGCCGGTGAAACTCTGCTCTGAGTCCCAGGAGCCTTCCGCATGCGCCACTGAGCCTGGGCGTGGTCTGAGGGGCCGCAGACACACTTGCCTCTCATCATTTTGTCCTGCCGTTGCCCACTATTTTGCTTCTTAGATCCTTATTTGATCTTATATGGTTTCTACTTTTGGAGCCAATGTCCTAGCTTGCCTCCCTACATCTTGTATTTCCACCCTCAAAATAGCTCTGTAGATTATTCCAATTCTTAAATGTAGTTCACTTCTCTCTTCACTCCTCCATTCCTATTATCTCAGCTTGGCCAGAGATTTTCTCATCAAGGTGGCTGTAGGAACCTCCACCTGCAGCCATCTGGCTCTAGTCTTACACTTAATCAGTCTTTCACATTTTTTCCAAAATTACCCTTGAAAGGCACAAGTACCATCATGGTGTCCTCCCCTGAGAGCCTTACAAAAGTCCCCTGAATGACAGTCCCCTGATATGTCTCAGGAGACCCCAGCTCTCTTAACCGCGTTACTCACTGAGCCTGAACTCGTCCCTATGACCCGCCCACAGGTGCAGTCCTGTCCAGCTGCTCCTTGGTTCCTGAATACACCAGACAGTTTACTTGCTTCAGGTCTCTGTGAAAAATGCTCCCTGTCACAGGAATGTCTTTCCCATGCACCAGCAACTCAATTTCCAAAATTCATTTTAAGAGTTTCCTTCTCTATGAAGAACTCCTAGTCTTCCGTTATCCTCAGGATAACGGACCATTTTCTGGGTGTTGTGCATCCACTGCAGCCATCACATCCTTCTGTTATAAGACGTGTGTGTGTGTGTGTGTGTGTGTGTGTGTTTGTGCACACACACCCATATAGTCTTTCTTGCAAGTAGACCAGATGCCCCACACCATGCTCATCCTGAGCCACTCCTGCCCATCCAATCACTGTCCTAAATCAGGCACATAAGCATTACTGATGCCTGAATGGTTATGCACACCTTCTTCATCATCAAGAGTCATCAATACCCAGGAAAAAAACACGTCAACATGAGTTAAAAATAAAAATAAAGCTGTAAGATAAAATATGTGTAGTGGAGGTGAGATGTTTTCATTACTTTTTTATATAGATATATCCACACAAGTATTGAAGAGTTATTTCCTGCAGTCAGATAAACAAGGTGAATGATTCATACTCGGTTCAGCTGAAGCTATTTATGATAATGTTCTTATACTATCTTTCATTGTTAAAAGCAGGATGCCAAAGTATATACAATAATTTGTTTCTGTGGTTGAATGGGAGTAAATCTACAATATATTGTATTGAGAGTAATAAAAAAATAAGGGAATGAGTGGTCCTGACGTTTCACTTCTGTGATCTCATATACATTTCATAAGGTAAAATAATCTTTTCTTTATTTAAAAAGAACAAGAAGGTACAATTGTGGACCAATAAATAAAAAGATACCAGAAATGACAAAGAGGCATTTTTAGCCATATAGATATGAAAAATGGAAGTAATAATAAAAGAATAATATACTTTGTTAAGTAAACATTATAGAGGGCTGAAACCTTTTTTCAACAACCTCCTGGCAAAAGAAAATTGGATGATTTGATAGTGCGCATTGAATGTTAAGTATGCTATTCGGTAGCACGTAAGCTTTCCTCTCTGAGTTAAACGTAGGTGAATGCAGGTAAATATGAAGAGCTGAAAAATCACTGAGTTCGTAAAGTAAGCATCTGAAAGAGAGTTTCACATTTTGAAAACAGTAAAATTTGACAGATGTTTAAGTTCAGAAATGTTATAATAGTTTTTAAATGAACAGTGCTGTTCAGACAACCTACGGAGTCTTCTTTACTGTTTACCAAGCCCTTGGGTTATGATTATTGATTTAAATTCTGTTCTGTGGTTAGTACCAGCAAGAAATTTTACTCATCGGGCCTCTCAGCTATAGCACTGGGCTGAGGCCAGCCGAGACTTTCTCCTGACAGCCTTGATCTGATCAGGTGGGTGTGGGTGTCTTCCTTTTGGTTGAGTAGGTTTCTGATGTTCCTTTCAGATCAGAAAAGGGTTTGGTTATCACTCAGAAATTAGATGCGAGGGGGCTGGAAACTGCTAAAGACTGTGTATTTGCCATCTGCGCTCTAGGTTTAATACCAAGGTCAATTTTGAGACGCTGATCAAATTGAGCTCCATGAAACACATGGTATACACATTTGAAAATTTTCCAACTTTATCGAGGTATACTTGACAAACAAAAAATAATATAAAGTTAAGGTGTAGATTGGTATAGACGTACAACGTAAAATGATTGCATCACTCAAGCTAATTAATATGTCCATCACTTCATGTAGTTACCATTTTTTTTTCCATGTGTGGTGAGAACACTGAAGATCTCTCTCGGCAAATTTCAAGACAATACAGTGTTATCAATTTATACTCACCGTGCTGTACATGAGAGCTCCTGAACGCATTCATCCCACATAACCATACCAGTGTACCCTTTGACCAATATCTCCCCATGTTCCCCACCCCTCCGCCAAGGCAACCACCATTCCATTCTCTGCTTTTGAGTTTGACTTTTTTTAGATGCTGCATGCAAATGGAATCATAAGTATTTGTCTATCTGTGTATCTGTGTCTGGTTTATTTCGCTGAGTATAACGGCCTCCCGGTTCAGCTATGGAAACAAGTGTCATTTATGGCTAAACAGATAAACATGATCTGTTTGGCCACTCCTCCCCACCTGGAGGAGGTCTCAGCAGGGTGACAGAAAAAGGACCTCTACCTAAGGCTGCAGATAGTGAGACAGGATGGAGGGCAGGGCTACACCGCAAGCATGAGAGAGACCTCGACAAGCTGGGGGACAGAGCCCCTAATGGTCACTCCCTCAGAGCCTGCAGGGCACTGGCTGTGAACCAAGACTGGAGTGGGGAGGGCAGCTTTCCCCAGTGCGACTTGCCAGGTGAAAGCTTTCTAATTGCCAAAGGCAGGCTCCAAAAATCACGCAGAGGTTTTTCGCCAGAACTCCTCACATAGAAGGGCCACACATTGTGAGTCCTGCATGACGCAATGTTCCTACGTTTTATCTTGCTTTCTCCCACATCTGCCTTCACTGCTGATGTTCTTGTTGACCAAGGTGACTCGGAAGAAGGAAGGGGCCTGAAACTAGCATTTTGTCTCTCTGCCCCAGCGATGCAGAGGTAAAAACTCAGGGCTCACCAGTAGCTGGATGAGGAGCTGTAGCTTTGACCCGAAGGTCTCAGACAACAGACACATGGAGCCAGGTGGATTCTACAAGAGGGTGGCCAATTTAAGGAGGGCCTAGCTTTCCATCTGGAGGTGACAAGGTCAGTTACTTACGCAGGAATACAGTTTACCTGGTTCATGCAGTCTTCCCCCACTGGACTCAGCACAGATCTACTATAGTGTATAAGCAACTTGCTTCTTCTTTTTAGCAAAATGGAATACTCCATCATGTCAAGACCTTGAAAGAAAAACCACAGTTGCCCTCATGCACAAATAACAATCACAAGGTTTTGTCAAGTTACTTTGACAATATTTAAGAAGTCCATCAAAATAGGCTTGGATTCTTATTAACACAGTAAAACTAAAATTAAAACCAGAAGAAGGAATATGAGTAGGCTCCTGTCTGCATAAGCAATTCAAAGAGATTGGAAGTTGTTGTTGTTGTTATCTATGGAGTGCAAGGAAAAATTTAACACTACCTTTATGTACATTCACTAATTAGAAATTTTGTTTTGTTAAATAAAAACAAAATAACATATGGTGTTTATTCAGGTAGAGAAAAAAGCCCAGGGATGAGGAATAAACTAGGACTCACTGAAAGAAATGTCCCAAGGCGGTGGGAACATGTGGTAGCATCTTTTCATGGCCTGTATTCATTTCAATCTTCTCAAAGTAAATTTAAAGTTTTCACAGAGAGTAGGAGGAATTAACATCTATATGGCAATTCATGAACATATGATTTATTTGAGCCTGTCCTTACATTCCTCTGGCTTTCACAGGAGAATTAAGACAAAGTCCACAATAGGCCTTTCACAATTGGCACATCTATCTTCAAACCTGAACGTCTTTCTTGACCTCTCTTGTGTACTTTCTGGTTTCCATATAATAAATTACTTTTCTCAAAGTATTGCAGACATAAGTATGGTAATTGGGATGAAACAAATTGCAGTGGTCATTTAGTAAAATGATGAATTGGTCAGAAACTAATTAGAGACAGAAAACTTAACAGACTGTGATGAATGGGTTGGTAGTGGTAGACTTGTCTCTGAGACGTAGCTTGAGAAGAACTCTCCTTCCATACCCAGAGCAATGAACGTTTCATGGCGGAACTGAGGATGCACACAGAGGAAGGGAAATAGTTTTGTGAATTTTTAAATATCACAACAAGTACTTCACTTTATGGCAGAACTACTTTCTCCTTATAAAGAGCATCCCTATTTCCTCAAAAAACAAATTGCATGCTTTAAAAAAATCTTATACTTTATATCTTTTCCAGGAAATTGCTTTTTACTTTTATGGCAAAGTGATACCCCTTGGAGTCTTATTTTTTATCTTTACTATCTTTAAAGTTTTAAAATTGATTAAATTCCTCCCCACCCAGACACACAACCTTGTTGATCTTGTACCATTAAATTACTTTTAATTTTATTTGACAAAAACTATATTAAGATTATTATAGGAAATAAATTTATAGCACAAATTTCAAATATATTGTGCATCTAAAAAGGTTGGCTAATGTTCATGACTGCAAAAAGGGCAAAATATTATTTTAAATGTAATCATTAATTTCAATCTCAAATGATCTTTCTGATATTGACTCATGTGATTGTTAAATGCATAGAACATCAGACATTTATTATTTTAAAAAGTCTAAGTAAAAACTTAGAACTCTTGAAAGTTTGACCTGGAAAAATCAAAGACCTTAGAATATTGACCTATTGTGATTTTCTATATTTTTATTTTCACTCATTCTCTCTGAGTTGTATACTAGTTACATCAGCTCCCTTAATGTTAGCACTAGTTATATCGGTTCCCCTATTTACAGCGCAGGTTATGTGGGTTCACTTAGTTATAGAGCTGGTTACAACGGTTCCCTTAGAGCACTGGTTACATCTGTTCACTCCTGACCCTCATGGTGCCCCAGCCACAGTCCAGGAAGCCAGGAACCCTGTAGCCCACCTCAAAGACCTAACTTAAATTGATCAACTAATTTAAGTTACATGTCCTTATGTGCTATCAGAAATTAGTAATTCAGAAATATTTATTGATCTTCCAGTATTGCAAATTATAATGAAAATGAAAAGAATAAGGACTCTCCCTTGCCTCCTTCACTTTGAAATGGTGGTGGTGGTGGTGGTGGTGGTGGTGGTGGTGGTAATGGTAGCAACATGATTTTAGTTCTAAACCAGACACTCTTCTCTGAAAAGGGCTACATAGTAAATATTTCAGATTTTAGGAGTCACACTCAGCATCTGCTGTAACTCCTCAGCTCTGTCACAGCAACGTAGAAGCCATGCTAGACGATGTATCTAAAAGCAGGGGGAGTGGCTACACTTGGCCCATGGGCCCTAGTTTACCAGCCCCTGATCTAAGGCAATGGCACACAATTTGAGGACATATGGATGACAACTGAACGTACGTTTTCTGTAGCCAAAATATGATGAAACAAAAGCAAATAAGATCTCTATCAAGAAGACTTCTGAAGGCTGCTTCAAAAAAAATTTACTGCCTTGGAGAACCTTTAATATGGTAGGAATTGGAGAAAATGTAGCTATTCCAGAGAAGAAGCCTCTCTTATTTATCTAATATTTTCTGAGCCTCATCTGAGTCAGACAAAGAGGTAGCCAGAGGGAAATAAACCAGAGTGAAGTTTAAACCCTCATATTTTCCTTTATGTTTATCAGTCATTACATTTTTGCAGAAGTACATTATAAATACTATCAATGTTCTTCTGTTCTTATATCTTTATTCATTTTTTTTGACTCTACAAAAAACTCAGTATTAGGACTCCTCTGCTACCTCAATCTTCTCTTTCCTCTCACTGGGTCATTCCAAGTTCTACCTTTCCTTTCATAAAACAAAGATCCTTCACTTTGACTTTCTTTCCTTTTTGCGTTTGGTTTTGGTCAGTACAATGATGACTGGTAAACAAGCAGACGCGGAAACATTTTTGTCATTCCCATCAAGTCATTTGAATTGATACTTGAACATCATGGGATTATCTTAATAAAAATGTGATAGGTTGACATCCTTAACATTTCTCATAATTCTCCTACAAAAGATGGCATATGCCAATAGACTGGGCTGAACTATTTTAGATACCTGTATCTTCTTGAATGAGATACAAGTTGATTCAAATTAATATATTTTACATATACCTTCTTTAGATTATGGGCATAAATAGTAGATTAGTAATGATTAATATTTTACAATACATCATAGCAATGTATTTTTTACTCATTATTGCAGTAACTAAATTATATCCAGTACAAAATGGTTGACCTCCCCCCACACAGAATTGCTACAAATAAAGCCAAGTGAGTGCCGTAAATGTCAGCTCAATCTCTGTGATTGAATAAAAGATGGTCAAAATTAATCAGCTTCTTAAGGATAGCAATGTAGACCTAATTCCACCCTATTTTTCTTGCTGTTTCTTTTTTTCTGTGCTTCACATATCAAGAAAAGGTAATTATTTTTACATTTAGGTTATTCATATTATTAATTACATCTAAATATGGATATCACTTAGATAATTACCCTAGAGATATTAAAAATGTCACAGCACACCACCGTTTCTCATAGCTTACTCTATTAGAGCTGTTCTAACAAATGACTAAAACGTAAATCAATGAGAGTAATTTTAAACATTTGAATTGAATTATGGCTCTTGGATGGGACACTGGCTGATGACCCTTGGCAAGGTTAAAACAAGCCCGGTTCACTGCATCCTTCCTCATGAGTGCTTAGCCTTGTGGTGTCATAATCTAAATTTCAACTTTCCTTATCAGATAGTCTCCTATAACGACTCTGAAAAGATAGTAAACATATGAACATCCTTCATGAGATAAAAGGGAACCCAGACAGCAAAGGTAAAGCTCTGATAAGCTATCAGCATTTCAATTTCACTACTTTCTATCAAAAAAAGTGAATAGTTAATTCAAACTATTTTCAAACAAAGTTACCGGAATGTAGAGTTTCAATATTGCTCTGAATAAACTTTAGAAACTTTATTTGGCATTTTATTTGTTTCCTTTCCTTTCTTCAGTTCTAGTTAAATTAATTAAAGCCTTAAGCATCTATTGCAAAAACAAAACCATGTGATATGCTGGGCCCCTGGAAATTAAAGGACACAGGGAATTAGGCAATCTCAACACTGATGATGGACTCTGTGGATGCAGGAAATCTCCATGAGCATTTGTTTGGGCCTTCTGATTATACTGTAGGACCTTCAGGCTCCTTGAACCTAGAAAGGGCATCTTAGCCAGGGGGCGCCTGAGTCCATCTTTGTCCCAGGGCACATCCTGTAGAGAGTGAGTGCTAGGTGGATGGGAATGAAAAGCGCAGGATGCAAACGGTCAGGGAGCTCTTCATTTCAGCATCCTGTCATCTGTTCACAGCAACTTGGAGAAGATCCAGAGAGCTGCAGACCCCACTGAGAACAACTCTAGGAAGAGGACGCTTGTTATACCATTAAGCCAATGCTCTACAGCCCAGTGGCATTGTCTAGTGCCATCCCCTGGGAACTGGAAATGTAGATGACATATTCCCCAGGGCTGGAGGTAGGTCCAGGGCCAGCTGAGCTGCTTCCTGTAACCTTTCCATCTGGACCTGCCCCCGAGTCGAGGATTTGAATGACCACTCTGAGGATGATGATGGGTCGGTCCCAGGAACACAGCAGGTGTCAAGAGGAGGGTAGCCTAAGGCCAGGGAGCAATGCTTGACCCTTTCTGATGAAATGAACTTTTCTGACCATTTCTGCAAAGCTGTTGTGTCTGGCAAATTTACATTTCATGTCTGTAGACTCAAGAAGGTCACTCTCCTATTGAATAGAATCTTGGAACCCAAATAAATAAATATGGAGTGCAAGCAAAGCAGGCAGGGAAATGGAGTATTAAATGCCATCTTTTATCCATCTCAAGACCAAACGCCAATCAATAAAACCGGAGACACGTGAACATGCGGAGTGTCATTAAAGGATGTGCTTGACCCTCAGCAGGTTAATCTTGATCCAGGGAGCAGTTGTCTATGAGAAACTGAGAGGATCTAGCTTGTAAAGGGGCTCAATGTGTGACATCACTTTATGCTCTTGACTGCTAGAAAGGTTTTGCTTGGAATACCCTCTTCAATAGGAGCACCGCCCCAAAATAGAGTCAGCTGGGATAAATAAATAAACTATGTAAGCAGCATAATGGTAGAAACACTTCTCACCAGTGATTCTGTTTCACTGCTGAGAGAAAT